>NC_040020.1:8138111-8214900 GCF_000972845.2 Larimichthys crocea
AAAACTTCACAGCAGAAATAAACATGTTTACAGCCTGGTACAAAAAACAGTTTTGGTCTCTATAGCTAATTTCCCCGTTCATGACAACTGTACTGAGGGTGAACTTATATACAACTCACCTGTTTAAATTATATTAAGGCTTCAAGTTATGTTTAATTAACAGTGTGGCAGCTTTAATTGACAGGTATGTGCAGTGACAGGTGTCTTGTTTAAACACCCAGGCATCATTCGGCACAGATTCAGAGAGTGTCCAGCCTTTATTCTGTCAGTGGTATTTTTACAGTAAGCTATATATTATATTATATTATATTATATATATTACTGTATTACTGTACTATTATCTAATGATCTGAAAGAGGTTTTCTTCAACATATGTGTCACTGCAGATTGACATGAAGACCACTTAATTTCATTGAAGGTTTGTAGCAACCTGACCTGCTGATAACGTAATAATTTGGGACATTTTAAATGTAATGAAGCCAATAATGTGATAAGTTATTACGTTATTGGCGTAGCATTAAGCAGAAAGTGTTATTACATTTATGATCATCTAAGATGAATTTTACCAGATTTAATGACATCATTTAATTACTGGTAACTCCTTATTACTTAACTATTTACAGGAACTACATAATGTGGTCCACATTGCTTCTAATATAAGTGATATGATGTAAGATAATGAGGTGACGTGTCCAAAGTTATTTCATTCAGTAACAGTCAGGTCTACAGTTAATGCTCAGAGTAAGCACAGATGTCATGGAGTCAGACATCAGGCAGAGATGTTCTGACCTTGCTTTCTTAACACATCTCTCACACTGTGTTGTTTCTCTGTGAGCATCTATGTTTTCACACCTGTGATCTGCACACAGTGTGGGCGGTGATAGCAGTGGGCTGTTTGACCTCGGAGGACTTCTTTGCACACATGCAAACCTGTTATGTCCTTGATGTCCACTTGGTGGAGACAGCGTTGCAGAAATAGAAGCTGGGTCTCTGCCCTGGTATGTCGGATGTGTTAGGCGTCACACCCAGAAACATGTGGCATGGACACAGTCAGTTCAGGAGATCTGGGGCTGTTTTTCATGGTTTGGACCAGGTAAGTGTTAGTGTTTGTGCCACAGGTGTTTTGGACCACCGGGAAGAAGGAGAGGAGGTTTTCAGGCCCGGTGCGCTGACAGGGAGTGGAGCCAGTGTCGTGCCAGAACCAGAGCAGGGCAAGCAGGCAATGTAACCGAGCTCCTCTACAGACATGGAGTATTTCACATTATATTCAGTACATAATAACACACTTAACTGGCTTCTTTCTCGACAGGTTCAGTGTTTTCTTCTCATTGTTCTTTGAGTCTTTGGTTGTTTTAACTGTCGACCTTTCTAATGTTGGACGAGGCTGTTTACCAGAGTGACGGCTGAATGAAGCTTTTGTTCAGGTCTCCGCTGTGCCCTCATCCTGTTAGAGTATTTTTAACATTATGTAATAAATAAAAATCTAAACTAAAAAACAATTTCCCTCAGGAAATGAACAAAATGCTGAAAGCTGTGTATTTTTTCCATTTGGAGCGGCTGCATCACGTTGACTCCACTGTCAGGGCACCACAGAGGGCACTGTATCATTTCCTATCTTCCACTGCGCATCTAAGTGTGCACTTTTGCTACCTCACTAATGTGGCTGAATTGGAGTGCATCCTCACAGCCAAGGTGGGAAAGGAGACTGTATATTTATATTTATGCATAGTTTCAGATTGAGGTGTTCAAAGTCATGTACTTTAGACATAATTGGCTGTGTGATGTAAATACTAGAGACCATTGTATTAGACAAAGCACAGTGTGATGTGCACCGCTGTCTCGCCATCATCTTCGTTGAAACATTGGTAATTATTATTCACTGAGTACAAACTGTCAGCTGTCTGTGCTTCCTGCGTGCACCTAAAGAGATGTGAAACGCATTTTAAACCAGGGCCAAACTGTAACAAGTGCTGCTCTCAGCAGGCTGCATAAATGCAGAGACACTACAAATGCATTCAGACATTTTCTTCCCCTGCAGCTTCACTTGTCTTCTCTTTCTCACCAAGGTGAATGATTACCTCTGAAATTGGAGATTTATGAAGGGGAAACACAACCGAGGCGGCTTTCCTTGGCCGCCTAATGAATTTTTCATTGTACGCATTCAGAACGGCTACTCTCCATATGGTTGTGCCGGCTAGACAGAGAAGACGTTCAGTGACAGCTTAAAGAGTCCCTCCTTTGAATGAATTATGGCTGATTTCTGTACGCTCGCACATTTCATTGATCACTTTGACGTCTGCTTTGGGTCTCGAGTTTGAAGCAAAGCTGGTTTCAAGGCTGCAGACCTGCTCGGTTTGAGCACTTTTCTTTGCACAACGGGGAGTAATCGCTGCCCTGAATCTGAAATAAAGCTAGTCTGTGAGTGTGTGTGTGTGTGACCTGAGGTAAGGTGACAACGAGAGATTTAAATGCTTGAAAACCTTTATTTGTGTCTCACTAACAAGAAAGACTAACAAGCTCACTCACGATTTCTTCCTCTAATTTCTACTTGCAGAACAGAAACAGAAGTTTCCAGTCGGACTTGCTCAGAACGCCTCCTGCACGCAGCTACTCTACTCTGAGCTCCCTCCAGATGTCCACTTGTATCCACGATCTTATTCTTTTGGTCACTACCCAAAGCTTATGACCATAGACAGGATTCACCAATGCACAGATACATAAATTGAGCAGGAGTTATCTCATGGCACGTTCCATAGAGAGCAGGTCTAGATTGTTCTCTCTCCAACAATTCTCACCATGAGCAAACACTTGGCGTCTTTAAGAGGCAGAAACCTCGAGCAGAACCCGGACCATGGTGGTGGACGGACGTCTGCAGATGACCGGTTGAGTTTAGAGAGACAAAGACGCACAGCAGCAATAACAACTACAACAATAACTCTCATAGAAATATGTCTATTTGTAGTAATACTATTGATAACCACAATCCCTGATCTCGGCGTAGCCACGATCCCTGAAAACCTGACGAGATGAGATATGCTTAAGACTCTTAAATGTGGAGAAGGGGGCTGCATCCAGAACCAGAACTGGGAGCTGGTTCCACAGGAACCTACTTTTTGGAGACTATAGGAACCACAAGGAACCCTGTGTTGAGAGAGCACAGTGTTCTAGCGCGGTAATAAGGGATATGTTGGTGTCACTGATATAAATGAGCACAGAATCCAAAGAATGTTGTTTCTGTATAAAACTGTTTAATGAACTCCAGTATGTACATATCAAATCTACAAAATATGCACAATGTTAAAATATTATCAGCGATTTATTCACCCCTCACTCATTTTGTGTCGTAGCCCTTATTATATACAATCCCAGGCCATCTTTAACCAAATCTTAAATAGGATACATAGAGGAGGATATAGCTAACATATCACAATGCAGACTGACCAAACAGTTCACACAACGTACCAAGATCACCAAGTAAAAAAAGAACAAAACAGCAAACGCATGTTAAAATATTAATCTGTATATAATTACATTACAATAATGTTTGTGCGAAGCCGTTACCACTGTAACATGAGGTTAAAGTACAGTACACTTTGAGACTTGCAGCTCAGGGCCGGGGTCGTTTTCTACCCAAGTTTAATCAATTAACAATTTCAGTCGTGACAGGAACTAATGAGAGAGCATTGATTTACTTCTTTCTTACCCCCGTAAGTAGTAATGGTACTTGGTAATGAGATTTATTCAGAATGTGCTCCGCTGTGGATGTTTTCATTCCTCTAATAGAACTTTTTAATGCACAAATCGATAAAATAAACTTCTGCCCCTTCTCTGTGATTTTATTTTGTTGCAAACGCCTCGAGGCGACTGCATTGACTGCATTTCAGGCTCGACCCAAACGGCGTCAAGTGAGAGATTCTTTAAAGATCATGAAAATGTTCTGTTACATTCGATTGACTCCTTACAGACAAAATTAGATTCATTTTTCTTCACACAAAAGCGATTCTTGTCCGGGGACGAGCTCTTCCCCTGGTGCTTGTAGTAATGTTGTTTTGGCATCATTTTTTCTGAAAGCTTAAAGGCTGAATGGCACTTCTTCTGCTTCTTTTCTACGCTGTACACACAATGGTACAACTGTCGCACACAAAAAGAGTCAAAGATACAAGTTTGAGGTTCAAATAGAGGTGAACACAAATTATACCTTCTCTGGGGAAGTGCCAAACGCTGAAGGCAACACTGAATAGTAACCCACATGTTCCTTCAGAGGTAAATAACTCTTGAAGGTGGCTGTAGCCCGTTCTGCTTAATCTAAACCTCTCATGCGTATGAGCTGCTTGTAACGATGACATTTACTGATGACGAGGACGCAGGCAGATTACAGGAATTTTCAGGAACTTCTCTGTCTGAAAACGCTTTGTACTGCAGGGTTTTACTGCCGTCACCACAACACAAGAGGCAAGTGTACAGGAATACTTTCATCGGGCTGACATCTGCATGAGAAGGCACCATTGGATTGAGGAAGAAGAGGCAGAGAAGGTTACGCCGTGTGGATGGGACTGCTACAGCTTGTTAGACCCGAGGCTTCTCGTTAGAAATGTCCCACTGGCTGAAACTCTTGAGACAAACGTCCAGCAGAAATGTAGCCAAAGAGCAGATGCAGGTTAGGCTGCAGGTGAGCGGGGACGATGGTAAGGCTTAACCTGAAAAGGTAGCATGTGGGCTGATGTCAGGTGCTTCTTTGCATCAGAGTGCTGGATGTAGGAGGACGGTGGACGATCGTCCAGTTAGTTGGTCAAGCATTAATGGACGGAGGGGAGAAAGGATGGGGTACAGTGTCTTTACTGCCTCTAATAAACAAGTCACGGTGGCGGGGGCAGTCGCACGTCAAGCAAGCTGTAGGCAAAGATGTTCCAGAAGACAGCGCAGAGCACAAACAAGGTGTAGACGCAGAAGAAGATCCAAAACAGTGACTGCTCCTGGAGCCGCTGCTCGTAGTTCTGCAGGACCACCACGCCGAGTGTCAGACCGACCACCACCCCTCCCAGGTGAGCTACGAAGCTGGGATTGGGGCACGGAGGGAAGGCTGGAGGGTAGAAGCGCAGCCACACCGCCCGCCCAAACTCCACACTCACTGTGAGCAGACAAGAGAAGACACAGTATTAGTGTGAGTGTATGAATGTGTCTAACAGCTACTGCACTCATCCAAATATAATAATCTCTTCTAGAAGGAATAGAGCTGCTTTTATTTTGTTACAGACTGCACGCTGGATTTTACAGGATAGTTAGTACAAACTTCTCTCGGTGTCTCCGTGCTGAGCTGCAGTTTAACACAAAGAGGGAATTTTGTACTACAACTGCTTATTGAGTTTGATCCTCAGTCACTTACATTCGTTCATACAGACTATTGTTAGTCACATCCCTTTATTTGTGATTTATGTTCTCATATAATTTATGTGTAACAGTGGATGAAGTGCATCTCATGTTTCTGGTTGCTGATATTCAGTTTTAAGTCATTAGAACACAGTTTGTTGCAGATAATGACATGAGCAAGTTCTAGACAAGCCACATGAACTTCACATGGGAAACACATGGGAAACATTTCAGGGCGGAGGTTGGATCAATACAAGATTTTGACCGTGTTCTGAACCCTGTCTGCAGGGACTTGGCTTGGGAAGCTGGTTCAAGTCCAGTGAGTATGGACCAGAAGTATGGAAGGTGGACTGGCAGCTGGAGAGATGTCAGTTCACCTCCTTCAGCAAGGCACCTTCACCTGCTCTATGAGCCCTCTATGTGTGTTGGGTTGTATTTCAGGTAAAAATGCATGTAAAAAAACGTGAGTGTTTCCCCCTGGAGGGATCAATAAAGTATCTATTCTATTCTTGTGAAGTGAAGCATCAAGTCGGTAATGGACCAGGTTGAGATCTCTGCACAAGAAGATGGAGACTATTATTTAAAGATCTGGAACTCAAAGCCTCGATTCTGCTGAACAGGATCAGGATCAAACTCATCTTGTGGTCAAGATACGCTCTTACCAGCTAAATGATCTGAAGTTTTCCATATCTCATTATAGAAACCTACATGGTCAGAAATCCTCTGTATGCTGGAGCGGCATGGACAAAAAGTTGAATATTGTTTCCTTTGGAGTAAAATCACATTTCTCTAATAATCTGTGAGATTAAATTCTGGTGATGAACAAATTAAAAAGTCCAACTGCGACTTCTTGAAATGAAATTTTAAAAAAAGGAGTGAGGCATCTTTATTCAGACTTACTGCAAACCAGAGCCATCGCCATCCGGAATAACTTAAACTGACACTTCATTCCCGACCAATTCTACGGAAAAAGAGAGAGAGAGAGAGAGAGAGAGAGAGAAGACGGAGGATTCATGAGGACATTTTCATGTTTGGATCAAACAGACGGAACAAACTGTGCTCCAAGGTCACACACACACACACACGATGCCGTGAGATGACATGAGATCTCACCCTCTGTCTCAATTCACGTCAATTTTGAAAAGCCCCAGAGACACTCTGACCTGCAATCTGTTCTGGCTGTGTTAGATAATATGATTTGAACTGAGGAGGAGGAGAACAAACTCCTCCACCCCTGACACTAAGAATGTTGCAGAGGATCTGGCAGGGTACATAATGAGCACCCCATTACACATAACCGAGGTTCACCTGAGTGTCCTCTGTCTAACGTGACCCACAGGAAACAGAGCACACACAGGTCCTGATCTTTGGGGGAAAGGACAAACTGACAGTGATGGTGAGGAATGTATGGCATCTGTAGATAGAGCAGCACCTGCTGGGCCTCAAGCTTTGATGACAACTGAGCGATGTGATAGTCATCTACACACACACACACACACACACACACACACACACACACACACTTACCATTACTACATTGGCCAAATGTGCTGAGACCAGAGCGTACACTCCACCAGATGACCCGACCACGGGAGCCGTCATATCGGTGACAGACACCGCCAGAGACCCTGCAGAGGTGACAGAGAGAGTTGGTCAATTTAAAAATGAGGACACGACACCCAAAAAGAAGAAGTGGACCGAAGCAAGGAGCACTTTGTAGGCACTACCCTGTTTCCAAAGACAATGTACCAGATGTTGAAACTGAGAGATTCAGTTGTTTTTGTAAAATGATGTGAACATTTTGAATTTGAAGTTGGAAAAAAGTCTGAAAGCAAACAGCTGGTGGAACATCTCCCAGTGAAAGAGGTTAACAGGTTGGTGAAATGACGAGTCGATAAAGTCTTTGTGAAGTAAAGACTGCGACAGAAAATAAAGCAACAGTTTAAGAACAATGCTTCTCAATGTAAAATGACAAAGAATCGTCTACAGTTCATAAAATCATTCAAAGATTCAGAGAATCAGAAGAAATCTCTGTAACGAGGGACAAGGCTGAAAGCAGCAGATGTTGGTGATGTTCAGGCCATGCAGACAGCAGAGCATCAAACAGACAGAAACCATCGTCTGTGAACACAGTTCATCACAGCGTCCACAGATGAAGCTCCACCATGCAAAGAGGAAACCGGACAGAAACCAGATCTCACTTAAGACGGACTGAGGCAAACTGGAAAACTGTCCCGTGGTCTGACTCTGAGTCCACATCCTCCATGCTAAAGAGAAGATGACCTGCAGGGTAACCTGTGGATTAGTGGCGGCTCCGTTGAGGTTGAATGATGCATCTTTACACTCACCTTTAACTACGTTTGTCACATTTTCTCATTGTCTCTTTTATAAATGTCAGAAACCTGAAGCTTGAACGACATTGTTAATATAAAAACATTGATTATAGCCGCTGCAAAGCATCTGTGTGTCAGCTGGTCAGACTTCATTTGCTGATGAAGATCATGGGATATGATCAAAAGCTCCTCAGCAGTGACTTCAAGGACCTGGATTAGCTTTGTTTAGCCTAGCAGTTTAAATGGATAAATACAGTTTTAACGTGACACAGTTTTTATTTGTTTATTTGAAACGCGTCTCGTGCTTCAACCTCGAGTCTGAGCTTCCACTGTTCAAGATGAAATTTCAATATCTTCCTTGGAGGATCGTGCTGGCAGACACTGTGACTAAGCGGCTCATTTAAACTGTTTTTGTACAAACTGTGACCGTTTGTGCTCTGAATACGTCGATTCTGAATGGCATAAAGGCCGCGCTGCGACTCGCTGCTTGCTGTGGGTGTATCATAAATAGGCCTTCATGAATAGAGTCTTGCTCACACTGCGTTTCTCTTTTTGAGGTAAAACAAATGCATTCATACAAATTGGGCTCCTGTAAACAGAGAATTGCCCTCTTTAGCACCTTTGTGCCAATTCATCCCGTGCACAAAGGATCCAATCAAGCAAGTTCTATTTATTTCTATTCAAGCATTCAAAAGTTTAAATATGGGGACATTTGGGGACGGAGTCCCCGGAGGAAACGTGTTCTCACTGCAGCAGGAGACAGGGTGAAAGAAAAAAACAGAGCTACGCTTCGTTGGAGTATTAAAATATGCAAACACAAACTCTCTCTTTGCCTTCTCAGCCTCTCCTTTTTCTCCACTGTGCATCCTCTCTTCATTCCTCAGTACATCTTTTCCTTCTTTTGTCTCCATGGCACTGACCTGTGCACATTACTGATGCTAAGCATACGAGACACCACTGCCCACGCTCGCACCGGAGAGCACGGGGAGCTGCTGATGAATGGTCTCATAGTTTCCCTCTATGTTCTCCCTCCGTCTCTCTCTCTCACAAACACAAACACACTTAATTTGCACAGCAGATACAGTAAATGCATGCACCTACAATGTACATTAGAATGCAGATATATACTCATATGCAGATAAGGAATTTTGTACCACTATCATTTGTGGATGGTTAAGACGGCTTTAGAAACGTGAGTGGCTCTCAAATTTTTTATTTTACTTTACTATTATTTAGTTAGGGTGAAGAAGGTGAGGTCCCATGTCTGTGTTTTCGAGGGCAGATGTATGAGAATATCTAAAATGATCATTTAACCTGGAGATCTGGATCTTTGTTCAAACATTACTGTCTGTATTTATTGATAATTCCACTCCTCGCAGTCGTTCATGTGGTGTATTTGCTCCATGGTACACAAACTAAAATAACTGAGCAGTAGACCTCATTTCCATATTTAAGTCTGTGTGTGATTTCTGGTAAAAAATGCAGCTCAGGCCTCAAATAGCCGTAAAATCAACCGACTAAGCTTAAACCACATTTAGCCGACTTTGTAACTTTGCACATTAATGCCGTCGTGTGGTTTGGACGATGCTCAGAAAACACTTAGCTCCATTTCACCCAGCTATGTTTAGTCTCTCTCACACATAGAGTATATTACACTATAGGCAGACTGTATATAATTACAGAAGACAGAAAAGGCTCTGGAGGTCAGATCAAATCTCCAGGAGGAGGGATGATAGGAAAAGTCATGGCATCTCTGTCACGGTGCTATTTATGGAAGAGGTGAAAGAAAACACACACACCGATCCCAGAACACGAGTATGAGAAAATATATAGCCCCGCACATATTACACCATACAGACGTGCGAACAGAAACATGCAGGATGTTATGATGCATAAAGGACTGAATTCCCCGGATGTCGGCATCTGGCCTCGTTCTGTCGGCATGTTTACGTTTATTTATTGAAAAGAAAATATGGAAACCACAAAGGGGGAGAGGTCAGAATTATTAAATAACATTTAGTTTCAAGAGAACGCTGACGGGGGGCGGAGCCAGTGTCGTGCCAGAACCGGAGCTGAGCAAGCGTTAGCAATGAAATCGGGCTAAGACCAAAGAGGACGCTGACGGAGGAAGCTAAGAAGAGAAAAGGAGAGAGTGAGCGAGCAAGAAGCCGCCGGACAAGAGTAAATGTGGGACTGACTTTTAGTGGTTGGTGAGAGCTTGGTGAAATAAAAGGCTGAAAGACAGACGCCGAGCTGGGCTGACTGCTGCTGGACTAGGCAGTGATATCAGCTGCTGCTGGGGACCTGGATGATGATTGGCTGTTTGATCAGAAGTAATGTAATCAGAGTAAATACTCGAGTACAGCTGTAGTCATGGTTCCACAGTGGGATTACACTCTGACACTGGAGAATATAATAACACTACTGCTACTACAACTACTGCAAAAAAATTAGACAGTAGTGTGATTAAACCACTGACAGTATACAAACTGACAATACTGCTTATTTACCAGGTCACAGTGTGTCGTTCCATTGTAATAATAATTTTTTAAAAACTAAACAATAAATAATAAATTAATAGTTTCAGACGCAGTGGTTGTGTCACTGCTTTCAGATGAAGAATGGGGATACACAGTGAGAATCCAGTGACAGAACAAAAGCACAAAAGGTTCACACAAATCTGCATTTACACAGCAAACCAATTACCTATTTTATAGTGGAATGTCTCATTTGCAAACATTTTATTGAATTATAGATAAAGTATATAAATAAGTAAAGAATTATAGAATTATATGTACTTATATATGAAAGAGGTGGAGATCAGGATTGTATTTAAGGATTGAACACACACAGTGTATCTACATAAAACTGAAGTAGAAGTATTTATTCCACAGTTATCTTCCTAATATTTCCAGTAAATAAGAATGTTAGGATTTCAGAACTTTCAGGACGTACCAATTATATATTTTGGCACTGTGGACCAATCAGATGAGCTCAATTATCCACACCAGGTCGAGCAGCTTGCAGCGTGCAGCTTGTGCTAAGTCCTGCTGTTCTGCTCGCTCGCATCAAGACAGAGATGAAACGGCGTCAGTAATTTATTTACCCGGTTGTAAAATCCATAAACGGCTGCGTGGTGTCTTTGATGAGTCGCTCAGATTATTCCCAGTTCTCACAGATAAACAGTGAGTTTCCAATCAGCGTGCCGTCTCCCAGCGCTGTGTTTTCAAAGGAGTCCGAGACCGAGAGTGAAATGAAAGGACTCTGACATTCAGCAGCCTGACGTGTGGCCTTCTCTGCTGTGTGAAGCGTAATGGCAGCACAGCGAGGTGGTGTAATAACAGCGTCTGACTCATCAGGTCATTAAACACTGCAGAGTAATCTAAGCTTGGTGATTACACACACAAACACACACACTGTTCCCCTCTCACAAAATATTTTTCTCCAACGTTTGTGAACTGATCTGCAAATAAAAACCGTCTCCATCTTCAATTATTCTGTGCATTCATTTTCAATCTAACAGCAAGAAAAAGATTTCCCCTGCCGAGGTTACGCCCTGGTAAAGCTCGGCGTTACATCCTTCCTCTAAAAACAAACACAAACACCCAGTTCAGGACACCTCCACCTTTGTAGTTCCTGTGTTTAGGAAGTGTGTCTAGGCAGGGTGACCTCCATCCCTTTAATTAACTCGGTTTAATAACATTATTTTAGCTTGAGTGTGCACACACACACACAGACAAGGACACAGTCTCTCATGGTTCCTCAGCGGGCCCCGGGAGTCCTGGAGTTTTTTAGAGACAAAAGTGGCATCTCATTTATCTTTGTTGTTTTTTTTCCAGGCTGCAGAGGAAGAACAGGGGACGTGAAGGGGACTAACAATGCACATCAGCACTCATAAAGAGGAAGAACAAACAAACCGTGTCTTTACCGCGCGACTCCCCGACTGTACTGTCTGCATGTGTGTGTGTGTTTAATGCGCAAGTCCATCATTTCCATTAAAGTGTCAGGGTGTGTGTCGGCCCCTCGAGGTTCATCGACCTCTCTCTGAGTCATTACTTGACCTCTGACCTCTGGCCTTGACTCCTGTATGTGCCAGCTGAGTCTCTCTCTTTGTGTCTCTTTCTCCTCCTCTGCTCAACTCTCTGTGATTTACAGACTTTCCTGATGGACAGTGAAGTAAACTGCTGACAGCTGTAGCTGCTGTTAGCTCAGTTCGTCAGCTTGGCGGTGAGCTCAGAGCGACGGGTACCCGTCGCTCTGAGCTCACCGCCAAGCTGACGAACTGAGTGTTTGTACCAACAGGCGTTATGGACGACCAGGAAGAAGAAGAGGAGGTAACCAGGCTCAGCAGCTTCTATGGACATGATGGCAGAGGAGAAGAGAGTGAAGAGGACGCTGACGGAGGAAGCTAAGAAGAGAAAAGGAGAGAGTGAGCGAGCAAAAAGCCGCCGGACAAGAGTAAATGTGGGACTGAGTAACTGGCTGATATATCAGCTGATATCAGCTCGTCCGCCCACGTGTTGATAAAATATTGTGACTTTGGATAAAAATCCTTCTGCTGCCAAAATATGTTTAAGTCAGACACAACAAATCCAAACAGCAGAGCCGACACATCCAGAACGAGCCTCCTCTCTTCCGCTGGTGGTCGATATCTAATTAAAACAGCAGACGTGTGTGTGTGTGTGTGTGTGTGTGTGTGTGTGTGTACATAAGCGTGTGATTTATGGTATGTTTCCTCCTCATTTCACTGCGAGGTTAATGCTACAGGCCAACACAGCTGGTATCCCCGGGGTGTTTGTCACTGACCCCTCACACACACACACACACACACACACACACACACACACAAATAGAGACGGAGAAGAAGAAGAAGAAGAGATCATTTTCATGAATATTAAACAAAATCTCACTGGCTGCAATTCATCTCCCATGATTCTCTCTGTTTTTATCAGTAACAAACACACACACACACACACACACACACACACACACACACACGCTCACTGGTATCCATCCCCCCAAAAATCTCTACCCCTCATCTGAACAGGTCCACAGTTATCTCACAGCCGTCACAAAAAGGCCTCAGATGTTTGGTTTGGGAGAGAAGAAGCAGCCGTGGGAGTGGAAGACTTTGCTGTGTGATTCAGTGAAGAAAAACACAGCTCATGATCAAACACACACACACACACACACACACACACACACACACACACACTCTTAGTGTTTCAGCTGAACACTGAGTGCACCAGCGCTGATAGTGAAGTAGGAAGGGAGCGGTGACATTTTGTTCAAAGCTGCTTGCTCGGTTTCTCCTAAACCTCACCCTCCTCGTCTCCTCGTCTCCTCCACATCTCCAAACTCTCTCAGCCTTATTAACACGTATGAATTCATCTCCCCTCCTCCATCTCTCCCTGTGTGTGTGTGTGTGATTGAGCTCCATCTGAGATGACTTCGCTCTGCCCCATTGTACGTGACCGTCAGGGGGGGGGATGCTCGGGGCCTTTGATGGGGCACTGACAGCCCCCGACATCCCACCACGTCTGGTGGGAAGACAGAAACACAAGGCCATCTGTCCCCAACACACACACACATATGCTAAATTTTCTCAATGACCAGTATCCACCAACACGCTGGCTGTAACCTGATACACTGCTGAACGCACCAAAAACACACAACAAGCAGATGGAACAACGGTGGGTTTGAAAGTGTGTGTGTGGGAGGGAGGGAGATGTATGCAGGACTCAGACTGTAATTGTTGCATGTGTGTGTGTGTGTGTGTGTGTGTGTGTGTGTGTGTGTGCGACCACACGCCCACCTGCCAGCACACCGCACACGTAGACCAGTCCGATCCGCAGGGCTCCGTGGACCATTTCTAGAGGGACTCCAACCAGCAGCTGCATGGCCATGTTCAAGCTCAGGTGTTCAATCCTGTGAAACACACACACACACACACACACACACACAGAGAGAGTAGAAATAATTACATTTTTGATCACATGACTCCATGAAATGTGGACTCTCTGTGTAGAGACCAGCACTGATGATTAAATGTTGTAAATGAAAAAACATTTTGTATTCTTAGAAACTTTAAACGAGACAGAGAAAGACGAGAGCGAGCGAGTGAGCAGGCTTCTCCCCTGAGCCAGTATTCACACTTTTGTTTTGGTTTGGAGGTTTGAGGAAGGATCAGCACTGCTGAGCTGCTGGCAGGATTACAACGTGGTGTGTGGTGTGTGTGTGTGTGTGTGTGTGTGTGTGTGTGTGTGTGTGTGTGCAGGTCATGGTAATGATGACTGAAACAGTTTAATACAATTTTTAACTTTGACTCAACTGCAAAACAAACTGAACACAGCAACGTTCACCTCGTGACTTCTAAAATCCACGATGAACTTATTCAGATATTTTTTACACAAACTTGAAATCAAAAGCAGCTTATAAATAATAATAATAATAATAATAATAAAATGCTACAGATGTGAAGACATGTGATGCGGTGATAAACTCTGCTCGGGCGACATGCTTCCTTTTCCTCCTGAGGCTGAGGTGTCAGATGATTGACGGGAAACACACTCAGCTGTGGCACCGCACAGTGATGAAACAGAACGTGTGGTTTATGGAAGTTGTTTTTGCCAGAGTGCGCGAGAGGGGATGAAAACAAGATCTCTCAAACTGTACCGACACGTCAGAGCGGGAAGTGGGCAGCAGCAGCAGTTTTTCATGCAGCGATCTTGTGTTTCTTTCTTAGTTTCAGATACGTGACATGACTGACCTCAGAAGCAGAGACGCTTTAAGAGTCAGTGTCGAAGCCTGTCACACAGGCCAGAGCTTCAAATGTCCGATCATGCAGTGAGTGCAGTTCTGTATAAAGCACGGTGATAACGTTTGCAAAGTCTGTGTGTGTGTCACTACTTCACGAGTTCCTTTGAGCTACGATGCCACAGTGCTGAGTTTAATATTTAACTATAGAACATTCATTACATAACATATGTCAGTTGTTTATAATGTGTACAAGTGTGTGGGCAGCTGAAATCATCGCAGTGCACAGACGAGCAGGAATAAAGAAAAAGAACCAAGATGAAAGCAGGGCGGCACGGTGGAGCAGTGTAAGCACTGTCGCCTCACAGCAGCAATGTTCCTGATTCAAACCCGGTCCAAACACATGGAGGTTCATGGGTGATGGCTGCCTGTAGGTGTGAACGTGAGTGTGAATGGATGTTTGTCTCTATGCCGGCTGTGATTGGCTCCAGCTGATGAACAACGCATGAAAAAAGGTGACAACACTCAGATCAGTGTGTGTGTTTTTATTTTAACACATTATCACCTCCAAGATCACACACACACACACACACACACACACACACACACACACACACACTCAGAGAACATCTGCTCCTTCATCAAACCACACCGTCGTGGCCATCAGCAGAAAATCATCAACACACTCCAGTGCACTCAAACATTACATGAACACACACACACACACAGTGCACAATAAAAGAATAAAAGAGGTGCTGCAAATGTGTCCAAATCTGCACACAGCGTGTGTTTCAGTGTGATGACTATGAGCAAGGGAAAGCTTAGTCACGCACACACACACACACACACACACTCTTTGTGCCCTTCACGGCTGGAGAGTCCTTCTGGCCAAACCTCCGTCAGCAGCACGGACACATTCAGATGTCACAGCAGAATCCGAAAGGACGGCGAGGTAGCATAATCTGCCCTCTCTCTCTCTCTCTCTCTCTCTCTCTCTCTCATAATCTTCATCATTGTCTCTCTCTCGCTTCGATCACTCCCCTCGTCTGTTTTCTGTCTCCGTCTGAATTATTCTGTCATCTCCGTTTCACGTTCGCTGAAGGAGAGGCGACAGGACGAAAGCGAGGAGCCATCAGACGCTGCATCCTGACAGAAAGAAAACTTCTTCATCCACAAAATGAATGCAAACACACACACACACACACACACACACACAAACAAGACAAGGCCAATAATCTATTTGGTTTGAAACAACCTCAGCCACAATGCCGACAGAGAGGATCGTTCCAGTGATCAGAGAGACAATGGGGTGTATTGATTGGCTGAGAGAGGCCTGTCCAAACGCAGAAGGACAACTCCACTCCAGATAACAGCGCAGATCTATTTCTACACTGCTAAAGAGGCTGTGAGGGACGGGCTGCACTGTCAGGCAGATCTGTGGATACCCGTGAGAGCTCCTATTGTGTCCGGATGACCGCGGTCTTTCAGGGCCGCTCCACAAAAGCTCGGTTTAATGTTCCCGCCTCGCCGAACTTCGGCTGAGCTTCACAATTACTTCATTTTTCTGCACGATTCAAACTTTCAGCTGCATCAAACTGTCGCACGTCATCAGCACAGACTGACAGACTGTAACTGCAGAGACTGAGAGGTTTAGTTGGGTTGTTTAATTCATGTTTCTCTTATAAAATACAATATTTGAGTTCATAAGGTCGTTTAAAATCATTTAAAATGTCTTAAATAAGTTGTTAAAATGTTGCATCAAAATGTGCCTCTTTAAAAAATGATGTTGTTAGAAATGTAGTGCTTTTATTTGCTTTAATGCAGAGAGTAAGCAGTCACATGACCAGAGTTTGGTTAGGGCCTACCCAGAACTCTGCATGTGGTCCGAGAGGCGCACGCGGTAAGAGTCTTTAAGATCTTTCACATTTTGTTTAATGTCTGCTGATTCAGGGATTTTATTAGACGTCATGACTTCATGTTGAGTCTGTACTGACTTTAAAATGACAGAGACACATCTGAAACGGTTTCCATCCTTTATTCTCTCCTCGGAGTTTTCACGGCGTCGGACGATCTGATGACGAGCGGCCTTCATTTCATCGGAACATTTGTTACTGCAGGACAGAGCTGGAAAGAAATCTTTTCTTTTCAGAGTTCTGCTTTAATCTCGTACGAAGCTAATCTACCTGAAATTTCCACAGCTGCTGCAGACGCACAGAGAGAGAGAGAGTCTGCATTTAACGCTTTAACGCCAGTGTGTGTGTGTGTGTGTGTGTGTGTGTGTGTGTGTGTGTGAGAGAGAGTTTAAGATACTTTGGGTAAAGAATCTGTAACATCAGTATTATACTGTTCTCACATCTCCCGCGTCTGTGTCTTCAGTGGCCTGCAGTGTAATCCTTCCATCCACCGTATAGACGTCCACTAAAAGTCTTTGTTTCTGCCCCTGACAGACTCTGGTTTTATCCAGAGTCTGACAACATTATGAAGATGATCTTTATACGACAGAGTAAAATCCTGTAATATCGTTATTATATCACTCTGTTCAGAGACTCGTTGGGTTAGTTAGTCTGTGTTATTGTGACGTTGAGTTCAAACCCTGAAGTGAAAAAGATCCTGAAGGTTTTCAGAGGACCCACATGCAGGGATTTATGACGTGAACTTCACGTCCTTAAAGTGCAGAGACACTGAATAAACAATCAATAAAATAAAGACAGATTTGTAGAGTGAACATTTCTCTGTCAGACTGGATTCACTCAAATCATCTCAACATGTTCCAGTGTAACCAGTGCATGTTAAACATCCACCTCCCTCCTTTCATCCTCCCATCCGACCCTTCCAGTTCATCTTTTAACCACACTGTCATCCCCACCAGCACCGCCAGGCCCTCCCAATTAAATTATCATTTTATTAGTTCTCAGTATTGCCTGAGACTACATTTACCCAGAAGGGTAATTAAACATGGATGACCTGGACTCCGCTGATAATAAAACGAGGACAGAGGAGGAGAGATGAGGAGGAGAGGAGAGGAGAGAGGACAGAGGAGGAGAGAGGAGGAGAGCAGAGGAGAGAGGAGGAGAGGAGAGGAGAGAGGACAGAGGAGGAGAGAGGAGGAGGAGAGAGGAGAGGAGAGGAGAGGAGAGGAGAGGAGAGAGAGGAGAGGAGAGGAGAGGAGGAGGAAGTTGCAGTATTTTTCCTCGTTAGAGTTTTAGTCTAAGGTTCTCGCAGAGGAAACAACGCTGTCACTCTCAGGATTATTTCTCCCCATATTCAGGTCATATTCATTCATATTCATGTTGTGCTGAAGTTGGACATTTAAACATGGGGACTTATGGAGACTGACTCACTTCTGGAGCCAGCCTCAAGTGGACGTTAGAGGAACTGCAGCTTTTGACACTTCCTGCCATGGGAAAACATTTTTGTGAATTTGCTCGTGCAAATCTGACGATATATTTAGTTATCTGTATGTTTCATGCACTTTTTAAACTGATTTTATGTTACGACAATAAAAAAAACAAAACGGGTTATCTACATATATATAGACATACAATATTAATTAACACAATTAATTAAAGTTCTCGCTGCGGAAACACTGTATCACTAGTTTACACCAATAATCTAATAATAGCAGCTTGTTTCAGATCTTGTTTTGTAACTGCATCCTCATTAGCACCTCGTTCCTCAGCTCCTCTTGCCTATCTGCATTTTTCAGTTGGTGTGTTTCAGTGAAAATTAATTGCACAGTGTATCCTTGTTAATGAAATCGTTATGTAACGAGCGGAGACTTTTTCAAATACCATGAACTGAAAAACGACGTAGTCACAGAGGACGAGTTCAGGACATGCCAAACGTGTCAGCATCCAAAATGTGGATTTATAGAAACAGACGTGAACTCACCCAGTGTGCATGAAAATGTAGCTGAGGTACCTCCAGGCCTGGGCCCGGAGCTGGGGGTGGTAAGGGAGTGGGCTCTTCAGGAAGGACGGGCTGGACACTTGCAGGACCAGGCGGTCCAGCTGGAAGCCGTAGTACATGAAGACGGCTACCTGAGAGAGTGCAGACAGACAAATAGAGAAAGATGTCGCACTACAGGAGGTCATGAACTTCACAGAACACGTTCTGCTCCCGAATCATTTACCTCTGCGATGGTGATAGCCAGGATGAGCCATGGTGGGGGACAGTAGGTGTAGCTGTCAAAGTACCACTTGCGGTCAACCTCGCGGGGCAGCGTCTCGTAGGCGACGTGCCGGACCAGCCGCTGGGACAGTCCCAAGCCCACCTCGTCTCTGAGACTGCAGCCTTTGAGCTGCCTGCTCCCCTGAAGAATCGCCCTCCGGAAACTGTTGGAGCGCTTGTTACTCATCTGCAGAGAGAGAGAGAGAGGGAGAACAGAGGGATGAAGGGAGGCAGTGCTTAGTGCTTCGTTCATGAGTGAATACTGCAAACACACTTTAAGACACATGATTTTCTAAACTATCTTCACAGCTGGAGCCTCAGCACACAGGTTGATTTTCTAAACTATCTTCACAGCTGGAGCCTCAGCACACAGGTACTCACAGACTCCAGTCCTCCTCAGTCCGGTCCCCCCCTCCCTCCCTCCCACCTCGTCATGGCAACAGAATGCCTGCATCGTCACCTAGCAACCAGCAAACCCCTCTACAAACTTTCCAGTCTTTGAACAGTTCATTATATAAACATATATATACATATATCATATATATATAATACAGCACGTATATCACTCTGGAACGGATGTTTCTTAAAGGGACAGCGCAGAGTTAGTTCACTTCAAACTGATGATATGTTTGTTTTGGAACGTTCTGTCAACGCTACAGGAACACTAGGTCACTGTTAGGCATCATAAGGTTGTCTGAGTGTTAGTAATTGGTTTGCTTAATGGTTGTGTATTGATTACTGTGGCTGATCAGGTTTGTTATCAGCTGATCGTGTACAGCAGGAAATGTTTTTTTAAACTACTCGTAGAAATATATATTTATATTTGACACAAACATTAATGTAACGTTAATATTACAGATACATGTGATTTAAAGTCTCAGTGCTGTTCTCTGTCATCATTAACATTGTTTTTATTTAATATATCACACATCATATTCTATATTTATATTACATCTCTGTAATAATACAAGTAGTCAGCTCACTATTTTTATTCTATATGTTTCATATACTTATTATTATTATTTGTTGTTTACGTTCTGTTTTTATCTGTCCTTCCTCTCTGGATATCAATAAACGTTCATCTTATCTTATACACTGTGTATTCAGTTCATCACTCAGAACCTTGGATGGACGATCCCGTCAGTCGGTTTCATTTTTCTCTGGACCTGACAAAACGACTTTTCTGCTCATTTCTAAAGTACTGTCAACTTTTTTATTTTATTTTTTATTTAGTGGGATCGTTTTTATAGCACAGGTGTCACATTTTTCAAACGGTGGCTTCTCACCTCGAAACACACACACACACACACACACACACACACACACACACACACACACACACACACACACACACACACACACACACACACACACACACACACACACAAACACACACACACACACACATGTGTTTGTTTCTCAGCTCTGATTTGAAACAGATTCTGGTTTATGTGGCGGCCTAAATCACTGCTGTCTCTTTTATTACATCCCTGTGTGTTCTTTAAGAATCACCATGACGATGCTGTCTGTCTGTCTGTCTGTCTGTCTGTCTGTCTGTCTGTCTCTGCTCTGTTTATGTCAGTCTTCATAACTCTACTCTTCTGTTCTGAAGCCCAGATGTGTCATTTACCGGATGTTATTTTCGGGGTAACAGGAGTGAGCAATGTTTCCAGCAAAGGGCAAACCAGGTAAATGTAACGTCTCCGATACAAGTATGAGGAAAGGTGGATGCTCATAACTCCTGCCACTTCAAAAGCTGCAGCTTTAAAGCGCTGGCTCAGCTTTGAAGCTGTGACTGATGTTTATTCATGCACAAGAACAGACTTATCAGAGAAAACGGGGAACGCTCTCGTCTGAAGACGTGCACATACTTATCTGTGCAACAACTCGCAAACAAAGGCACGCATCACGATCCATTTCAAACACAGGAGGGAGAAAACACTGATAAAAAAACAGATTTCAAATCAGAATATCAATAATATCTGCGTCTGCTGCATCATGAGACTTTTAGCGTCTCTGCATGTATCTCTGTTTGCAGATAAACTTCAGAAAAAGCCAATTATTTCAGCCTTGATGTTCGGCACAGAGAGAGAGCTGTGGGAAAATGATTACGGGTTACCATGGCCACTTCCAGACCGCACACACACACACACACACACACACACACACACACACACACACACACACACACACACACACACACACACACACATAAACATGGACCTCCCTCCGGCAGCCATGCTCCATAAAGACAGTCGATTCTTCGTGTGAAGTGACTGCAATTCCTTGTCTCTTTGTGCGGCACAAAAGAACGAATGACGTCCTGTCTGTTTACCCACTGGCAGGAGAGCAGGAGAGAGGAGAGAGGAGGTGAATGGGACAAATGGGTGTTTCGGCCAGCGAGGGACAATTTCACAGTTTGATCAATGGAGAACACAGTCAGGGGAGAGGAGACATAAGTGAGAGGGAGAAACAGATGGAAAGAGAAGGAGACAGAGGAGGACAGATGGAGGAAGGAGGTCAGGGAAGATGAAGGAGGCTGGAAGAGATTGAATAAAAGCAAGAGTGGCTTTATTACAGAAATATACTACACAGTGAAGCGTATGTGGACACCACAGCGTTACACATTACTCGTCTGAGAAGCTTTCCACGAGCATTTGGGCTGCAGGGATTTGATCTGTGCTGTTCAGATGCTGGTAAGACGGTGAAATATGATGCAGGAAGTCCAGGTTTAGTAATAGATCTATAAGTCACAATCCACTGGCCTTCACCTGACAAAGTAATCCAACAGAAGCGTAGCTACTTTGATTAACTGACGGATGATGCTGGATTAAAGCCGAGCCAGGTTCAATCTCAACATCTCCACACAAGAAAAACACGACATGAAACGAAGGAGAGAGACTGTCTCACTCACTGTTGGCCTTTTTGTAGTGCTGTGATGTGTGATCACCAAGCACCCTGATTGGTCCCAGGTGAGGACTCAACGTTTCCTGGAAGGATGCAGGACCCTGATTGGAGCAACACCTCCCCGACGCACCAATCGGAGGGAGCCAATCACGTGAAGCAACCTTATTTAAACTTGAACCGCTGAACTGAGACGGCGGCTTGTGATTATCATGTCAAGCTCGCTTCGTTAATATCGGAAACTAGATTGTATACGTTAACGGTTTTTAACTTCACCTCGCCACCTTTGGTCAATTCACGATGAATTTCATTAAATAAAAACCTTTGTTTGTAACAGGTTTTATGTTACTTCCTCTTACTCCTTGAGCTGGGATGTAGCAGAGATGTTGAACGTGCAAAATAAAAGTCCTCGCCTAGACTCGAACCAGGGACATAGTGGTTTGTGGTGGGCACCTCAGTCCCTACACCATTTTATAGAAAGACCTCAGTGTCGGCTGCATCCACAGAGCGGTCACATTCAAATAAAGGTTTTTTCACGCAGTGCTTTTGTCCGTTTAAGGCCGTATTCACAGCAAATCAGGCGTAGTGGAGATTAGCACAGGGCTGTGCAGCGTTTCATTTCTCTGTGCCATCACTCCATCTCCTCATTCACTCTCTAGCTCGCTCGACCACTGCGGGTAGTTTTGTATTTTGCTGTGCGGTGCCCACATTCAGACACTTTGCTGATGGTTTCCTGGCCTTCATAAATTCTCTGTGCAGGCCTGTCAGGGTCCTCCACCCCAAACTCAGAAAACTATTATTTTATTTTATCTCTTCGGGTCTTCCTCAAAGTGAAAATATCATTGTATGTTGTAGTATGAAGGTTTCTCATGCTACAAACTTTTGACAATGTATCTCGAGCAAAAACAAAAAACAGGACATATATGAGGACATCTGTAAGCACCGGCACAAATCCATCATGATCATTTCCACAATTTCATCCCACTGGGGGGAAAATCTGAGCGGTTCAACCTTTTTCTGCAGATATTTTGGGAAGTATAAACTTATTACTGATCCAGTTTCTACCCTGGACACTCGCAGTGTGATGTATGAGAGAGAGAGAGCGAGGAGATGGATGGACAGAAAGACGGAGGAGAAAGGCAGCGATAAGGGAGAACAAGCTGGGAGCTTATGCAAAATGAGAGAGAGAGAGAGAGGCTGAGGGAGGATGGAAGGATGGAGGAAGAGGTTAAGAGAGGCAGTGAGCGGTGATTTGGACGCTGACTGTGACGGAGCTGCGAGCAGGCAATTACTGACAATCAGGTTGATGGAAGAGCTGTGGTGCAAAGGAGAGATGGCGTGACAAATAAACCCCTCGCAGTTTGTCTCTGTCTGTGCTGGCTTCTTCCTCTAATTCTATTTTTCTCTCGTTCTTCCCTCCCGTGAAGGCAGAAGATACAAATGTGCCAACAGAAAGCAGCCAATTAACTTGTTGGAAGAATTATAGCTCTCTCCCACGTCGTTCCCATGTTGGCTTTGACCCTTTGAATTTTATCTTAGAGACATTAATGTCCATCATGTTGCGTTTACATACCTCACATTCCTTTAGATATCACATGAACACAGAATGAAACACTGAACATTTACAGGTTTAGGTTCAGTGAACTTTAACCAAAGCAGGACAAACTGTGGGGTTCTTTTCTTTTCATTGAATCTATTGCTGGTTAATAATAGAAGAGTGACGTCCCCACATGTTTCTGAAGAGACGTTTTGAAGCTCTGGTTGCCTCCTGGCTAATCATGGATCATCGGTGGAGCTGAATGAAGCCTGGTCGCTCAAACAAGCCATCTGTGACCACACCCACCTGTCAATCAAAGCGTCCACGCTCTTAATCCTGCATAACTTTAAGCCTTAATATAATGTGAACAGGTGAGTTGTATATAAATTCACCCTCAGTACAGCTATTGACTGAACACCTCTGCAACCATTTGGAGCTTTCTTCTTTATAGGACAGTGAAATATATTTATAAAGCTTCACATTCTTCACTGTAACTTCAACAAAAAATACAAGTAAAATAGAAAATCTGAGAGTCACATGTCACAAAATGGTCCAGACACAAGACAACCCATAACATGACTCAGGTTTCTTTATACGTGTTATAGACCTGCGTTGGCTTCACTTCACAGACACGGTGGTTGCACACATACATACATGCATTAATGTATTACTAGTTAAAAATGAACATTGCACTTCTTTCCATTTGAAGTTTAAAAAAAATAAAAATTCTCAATCCAAAATATTTCATTTCTACGTATAGAAAAGCAGCAAAAACGTCACGTTTGAGTGGAACAAGCCGAACGTTTGATAAATGATTAACTAATTGATTCATCTAAACTCATTGTTTTAGCACTTATTATTCATTGCACAGCACATTAGCATAATCATGAATGCATGGCCGTTCTTTCTTCTCTGTGTTTAGCTTCTGTCGCTGCCTCTATGAATGTATAAACCACTGAGGGGGTGAACACAAAAGAAGCCACTAAGAAGAAAAAACACACACCCCATTCCTCTGTGTCCTACTTCCAGTTGTACACCACGACCCCGCCGTCTGTCACATGACATGAATGCACCAATTGGAACCGGAGACAAACAGCAAAAAGCCCTTTTGACATTTTTCCAAGCTTCCTACAGGCCTCATTCCTCACCCACTGTATCAGACAATAAACTGCTCTGAAGAACACCAAAGAAAGGGGGAGACGGACACGCTCACACTCTCAGACGACAATGAGTTCCCTACAGTCTCTACAACATCCTCCTCTCCACCCTCCAACTCCATCCCGCAGCCACCCAGTAGTCATTGTGTACCACACAACTGCTCCCACTCCAAGACCTCTCCACGCCGTCCCGGGTCAGCGGTTCAGCCTCCCATGAGGAAACAGCAGCAAGCGAGACGGTGGAAAACAGAAAATGAGAAGGTTATGAGGCAGCGAGCACAGCTGGAGATGCTTGAGTGAGACCTTGGACAATCATCAGCCGGCTGCGGTTTGAAGGTGAAAGTGAAAAGTGGGACAAGGTGAGAGTTAAGAGGCGAATTTATCACCAGGCCGAGAGTCGTTTCCTGTTAGGAAGACTCTGCACCTTGTAGCTGAGGTGATCTTGGGGTATGGATTTTTGGAGCTGGATGTAAAAATGGCGAAAAAGTTTGAGTTTTTTCCAGTGAGTGAAGAAACTGATTTTGTGATGTGTAATTCGTCATTTCTAACCTGAATGTTTCACATGTTTGAGTCTAAGTCACATGAAAACCTGCACATCATAAAGAACATGATGATAGAACGTACCAGCGTTATCAAACCTGAGGTCATTCAAATGTTCAGACATGTTTAAGTCCCTTTAAATACCAAACTGTGCTTAGAAGGATTTTATAACGAAACAGACAAACCGACTGTGCTCGACGAGTCTGGATGCACCATCACTGAGGATGTGGACAAGAAGAGAGCTTGAAAAGGGCGAGATGTTTCTACCTCTACTGTATCTTCAATCTGGACTACTAATCAAACCGGTTTACCACAAAGACTCTGTCCAGGTCTGGGAACCAAAGGTCAAAACCTAAAGTCCAGATCAAGACGTGAGTCCTTGCTGTCAAAGTCATCAGATTCATGACTTGGATCTGACTCACTCGACTCACATCACTGATTTCTGCGTCAGCAAACCTATAAATAGTTAGAAAATCTCACCAGGTTGACAAAGTCTTGGTAACAGATCTTCCCATCGGCGTTGCCATCGGCGAGGGCCAATAGGACTTCCAGTTTGTGGGGGTCAAGCTCAGAGCCGTGTGTCGCCAGAAGGTCCCTGAAGCGCTCCGTGCTGATGAAGCCCGAATTCTCCGGGTCATACTGCGAATGAAAGCACACACAGACAGGATCAGAACTTTATGTTCTGTATGTGATCCGTGTGACTGCAAACTAAACATGACAGGAGATTAAAAGGCACAACACACACACACATGCAGGGTATTAAATCAGCAGCAGATACAAACATGTTAGACGTTAGACGAACGTCAATACCCCCCTAATCTTCTGCCGAACATCAAAAGTTGAAAAACTACCAGATATTCTGATGGAGCCAAAGATGTTTGAAACTTTGTCCAACACAAAGAAGCCATAAGTCAGCTGAGACGTGTGTTACAGTTGTCTGGATTTCCTAAAAAATCGAGCTGCTCTTGATCCTCCAACAAAAGGATAAAACAGTAAACGTCGTCGCACCGCGTGACAGAATTTGTTGAACTGAGGACGAACCGCCCAGAATGTTTGATCTGAACGTCAGGCTGTTTGTGGATGCAGGCAGCAGAAGACAGTTGCTTACCTCTCTGTCTCTACGAGTGGGAGGTGTGTGTGTGTGTGTGTGTGTATGCATATGAAATTTGCAAATGCGCGCATGTGAGTGTAACCGTGACTGTGTGTAAATACAGAGCATTCATGCATAAAGATGTGACATTCAGACATTATGAGCCACCTGCCAGATTCCAACACCCCCCACCACCCTGAACCAGAAATAGTGACTGTGTGTACATGCGTGTGTGTGTGTGAGTGTGTGTTTGCCATATGCCGGTGCTGGCAGACGCTGAGTAAAGCCGGGCTGGCAGCAGGTGCTCCGTGCTTGACAAAATGACAACGGGAAGGAGAGGTTCTGGCTCGGGCTCGCGTTGTTGTTCTCCACGTTACCTAACAGTGATACGGCTTTCCACTTAATGCCATCTTTGATATCTGCCTGTAATAATCATGTACAGTCACAACATCTTCACCCAAAATGTGATGAGAGGATTATCTCTGCAATCATCCATATAACTCTGGCTGTTTAGAAGAGATACGGCACATGATAACTTTCAAAAAGGTGGAAAATTGGATGATTACACACTTCACTCAGAAGAGGTGAACGTGTCCCCATCAACACCTCCATCACTCCTGTTACCGGAGCAGAGTGTAAGAGGAAAGAGTGCAAGAAGGTGTGATGGGAAGAAGAATAGAGGGAATATTCGGTGACTGGTTGGTGCAGCGAAGCACCTGACACCATCACACCTCTTCCTTTATGCTTCACGGTGGGAACCACACATGCAGATAGCATGCGTTCACCTCACACAGACACTGAGGTTGGAACTGAAAATCACAAATTTGGACTCATCAGATCAGATTTACCCAAACAATTCTCTTCCTGCTTGTCCCTCACCGCCGTGGTTTCTTTGCAGCGTACAAGAAGGCTCGATGAGAAGAGAGACAGAGGGAATATTTGGTGGCTGGTCGCCGCTGTGCTTTACAGTGATGACATCTGTGAGTGTTTAATGGAGGGGAAGTGTTCTCAGAAACCTGCTGCTGACTGACAGTAAAAGCAATAATTGCTAGAAGAGAACTACATGAGAAAAAAGGACCACTCGTCCCTCTGAGCGTTTATATGACCGGCAGCTTATATATTCACTGGGTGTCTAAGATGGAGGTAAGAATTCTGACTTATTACATCTACTACATACAGTATGAGCCTGTGTGACATATCTGGTGTGGGAGGTGTGACAGCGAGGTGAGTAACATCTTCTCTCGGTGCCACCTGATGCAGACATTTCATACGTCTCAGTGTGTTTGGATCAGAAAAGAGATCACGAGTGGAACCTCACCAGAAATGAGCTTATGACAACCTTAATGTGTGTCATCTGTCACACGGCATCTGACAGAAGAAGATGTAATCTGTATATTCACATTAAATTAGAGAATATTCTACAATAATGGATCAACACAGAGTCACAGTCTTATATATTAGATTCTTCAAAGTAGCTCCCTTAGCCATGCTTCAGGGAGGGAACCACACATGTAGACACCATCCGTTCACCTTCTCCGAGTCTCACAAAGACATACAGCAGAGGTTGGAATTTCAAAATTTGGACGGTTACAGGGAGAAGAGATAAAGAAGGTGGAGGATTTCAAGTATTTAGGCTCAACAGTCCAGAGCAATGGAGAGGGTGGAAAAGAGGTGAAGAAGCGTGCGCAGGCAGAAAAGTGTCAGGTGTGATGTGTGATAGAAGAGTTTCAGCTAAAATGAAAGGAAAGGTGAGAGCAGCGATGCTGTTTGGTCTAAAGACAGTGAGGAAAAGACAGGAGGCAGAGCTGGAGGTAGCAGAGATGAAGATGCTGAGGTTCTCTTTGGGAGGGACCAAGATGGAAAGGATCAGGAATGAGTCCATCAGAGGGACAGCACATGTTAGAGGTTTTGGAGATAAAGTCAGAGAGGCCAGACTGAGATGGTTCAGACATGTCCAGAGGAGAGATAGAGAATATATTGGTAGAAGGATGCTGAGATTTGAACTGCCAGACAGGAGGAAGACCAAAGAGGAGGTTTATGGATGCAGTGAAAGAGGACATGAAGGTAGCTGGTGTGAGAGAAGAGGATGCAGAAGACAGGGTTAGATGGAGGCAACTGATTCACTGTGGCAACCCCTGATTGGAAAAGCCGAAAGGAGAAGAAGAAGAAGAAGAAGAAGAAGAAGAAGAAGAAGAAGAAGTCTCCTCTGAACACTTGATGTTGACACGTGTCTGCAGCTTGGACTCTGTGAAGCGTTTCTGTGGAGCTCTAATCTGATTTAAGAATGAGGATGCCAAACGTGATGAACTTCTCCTCTGCAGCAGAGCAGAGAGTGTTTGATGGTTCCTGTGGCTGACCTTGAAGACACATTGAAAGTTCTTGAAATTTATGGACTGACTGACCTTCATGTCTTAAAGTAACGATGGACTGTTTGATTCTTGGGATAATCTGGACTCAAATGCTTAAAGAAGGCAAGAAATTCCACTAATTAAAAAGCATTCAGGCGACCTCATGAAGCTGACTGAGAGAACAAAGAGTGTCTGAGTCTGGCATAATTCCCCTAAATGTAGAAAATAATCAGAGTACACAACACTTCCATCACACGCCACCAAAACCAAACTCTCCCTCACACAAACACACTCGATGCATGAAACGTCTCAGAAAGCACCGACCTTCTCCTGCAGTAAATCAGCCAGTTTCTGCCGAGGACATTTTGTCATGATGGAGGAACGTCAGCCAAATCTCAGCGCTCAGTGTGTGAGAAGCAAACAATATGTGTCGTGTGTGAAAGTGTGTGTGTGTCACATTGTTTGTCCCAGACTGTGCGGGGTTATTTCTAACCAGGACTAAAGGATTACAGTCCAATCCAAGACCCTCGATACACACCTCCCCCTCTTTCACACACAAACACCCCTAAAACCTCCGAGCAGCCTCCACCCTCGCCCCGCCTCCGCACAGATCACCCCCCTCCTCACTTCCTCTCTCTCTAAAGTTAACATCCCTCAGAAGAAAGTTCAATAAATCTGCCCGTTATCTCTTTCACTGTCACTCCCAGACGCAAGCAGCCATGCATTTTCCTTTCACACACACACACACACACACACACACACACACACACACACACACACACACACACACACACACACACACACTGACACCACAGGCTTCATAGTGGAGCGAGCGCTGCATGAAGTCAATGGGCCGGCTGCTGGGGGTGGAGCAGCACAGGGACACGAATGCTCAACAATGGGGTCGTCCGACGGTAATTTCATGCAACGTTTAGCCCGATCGCTTCACTCCAATTAGTGATGATTTCCTTCTGATGCACCCAGACAAGAATAACTCCACGACAAACTAAAAACTGCCACATGTTCAGGGATTCAGTCAAGATCTCAGCTGTAGGGCTCCAACTAATGGTTATTTTTATTAACTGTAACTACACTGCTCCAATGAAATAATGGCCATGAATCGTACAGATGTCTTTTTATATTTCACTCTGTGGAAACTATGAAGAAATAAAGGATATAAACAATTTAAATACATACAGCTCGAAACATGTTAGCATCATATTAAAACATTTACATCTAACACAACATAAACAACAGAAGTATAACTTCTGTGTGCACGTCCTGGATCATAACTTTACAAAAGAGGCTCTAAATATTTGAATTTTAAAGTAATACAGACGTTTAAACCCTTTTAACAAACTTATTTATTACATTTTAATCATGTTTAATGTCTTTATGAACCAAGTAAACTCTTAAACAACCCCATGAAACCGTCTCTGTCACATTCTCTAATAATCTGCAAGTTTTTCTCTCGATTCATCGATTAAAAGTTTGGTCAACCGCAAAGAAGATGACAAAGAACTGTAAATATTTAAATGAAGTAGCTGAAACTTCTCTGAAAGAAACCCTCGTTTATGTATTTATTCACATTTTTGGTCATCACGGTAAAAACAAACTAATACTACATGTACATGTAGATGAGGAGAGGATTTTGGGTAATGCAGTACTTACATGTTGGTGAGTATTTAGCTTGTGCATGTAAGAACGTTCACCAGACTGTGAACTTTTTTTTTTTTTTCTATCCGGGCACATTTTTCATTTTCATAACTGGGTTATTATCCATGAGGCTTGTTTTGCAAACAGCAAAGGCAGCGTGATGCAAATCCCTCAGATTAAAATAGGCACACACACACACACACACACACACACACACACAGATCCTGGTGCAGACATAATACCACAAAACATTCACAGCCAATGAGCTCTCATGCTGAGGGCTTCGCAGGAAGCCTGGTGTCAGTGCAGAGGAGAAAAACAGCAGAGGAAGGGAAGGGGGGAGTGAAGGGGGGTTGGTATGGGATGTGGTGGTGGAGGAGGAGGAGGGTGGAGGAGGAGGGTGGAGGAGGGTGGAGGTGGGTACAGATTGGACACAATGCCAGGCTTTTTGTCTTCAGCCTCATTTTCATAAAGCTGAATATTAAGGTAGCAGAGGGCAGTTTGCAGGGTCGGGGAGTTTTATGAAAGTAAAAATATTCATCTAAGTAAGTTTGCACAGAGAGCCTGGAGGGATGAAGCAGCCCGGGAAAACTACATTTACAAAATGCTGCTTGACTGACAGACTGACCTCTGATAAGACTTTTAAAAAAGTAAGCAGATATGATATTTTCCTTTTTATAAAAAACGTAAAACATGTTGGAAAGCTGCTCCAAGCTTCTCTTACTGCTGTCTCAGAAGGCTCCATTCAGGCCGTTAACTTCTTTCTTTAAAACTAAGACTCAGCAGGAGGTCGTTTAAGACTTCTCCATCACCTTCACTTCTCTGGCTGACCGGCTGACCTCTGACATTTTGACCCAGGCGGTGTGGGTCACTGTCCTGAAGCTCTGAGCTGAGGAGCTGTCGTCTGGAACAGTAAACACGAGCTAAAGGGACGAATGAAGAGAGAGTTCATTAAGACAGACAGAGTAACTCAATCCTACCCCGGGCTACTAACAGCAGACTGGTGGCCACTTAAATTCCTCTTTGCACCTGCGTCACACGTGCTGAACCTGCCAGGTATTAAAGAGCTGAAGTAGTCACAGTTCAAGCAGCACGAGGAATAGGACCTCATGGCTCGTGCAGATCAATAGTTTAATATCACAGAGGTGATAGCTTGGAGATACACACTGTATGAAGTAATCACGAGTTAGCTTTGACTTGGTGTCGAGACTTTGCCGCGACTCATCATGTCAGTGACTCCTTCACTCCTCTGTCTTTGTCTCTGTGAAACAAAGAGACAGGGCGGGAAACTGAAGCCTTTTTATACCTCAGTCATTCAGCAGAGAAACATGTGACCTGCTGTCCACGCAGGACATCGAGTGGGGCTCGTTATTCTATTTCATCAGGTAGAAACGCTGTAACAGGAATGAGCTGTCGAGCCCCTGAGTGACAGCGAAGTCGTGTTCGTGAAGAAACAAACACAGGGCATGAACACGAGCTGCAGCCCGAGGCGTCGCTCTGTCACACTTCTCAGTAACAACATCCTCCAGACTGAGGAAGTGCAGCAGGCGTGACCGTGGGTAAATCAGCACGGCAACACGCGTGACCGAGGGAGCAATAACGTGTCACCTAAGCAACAGGAGCTCCAATAGCCCGCGAGTTACCGTGTGGCCATAACGACAGAGGGACAGAGGACATGCAGCTCTGTGTTGTAAATATTCATCATTACGTTGATATCTATGATTTTATTTTGGCGGGTTTCCACTCAGTTTCCTCAGACATTGTGAGTTCATCATCACATCAGTAAACAGAGAGACTAACCTGGCTCTAAAGGCCCAGACGGAGGTGGTGTTCAGTGTTCACCGAAGAGTCGGCAGGGAGGACTGAGCGGGACTTTTTTAATGTTGAATCAAACAAGCGACATATCTGGTATCAAATTAAAGAGGAACTTGTGACTGTCAGTTTGGTTCTGTTCAGTTCGAGCTGTTTTTTAAATGAGGAGGAGAAAATGCTGATTTGACTGATGCAACATTCAAAAACTCTTGATGGTTAACAAGCGTCAGAGAAACACAGAAACCATCCCAATATTATCAGTTTTATATTTTCTATGTTTCTAAAAAACGTCTGGAAAAACATCAAAGCAGGATTTTGCACCATGCACTACATGTACTTATGCTTTATCCTGTTATTTTGGGTATTAAGTCCAGAGATATATTACTATATTATTAAATCTCGGTGTATTATTATTGCTTTCTTCTATTTAAATAACTGCTGTGGCAGAATCCAGTCAGCATCCAGCCGGTGTAATTACTCACAATCCCCCCGCAGAGTCAGACAGCGTGCAGCGTGCCATGTTGTTATTATCAGGACTCTGCTGTCGATGTGCTGACCCACAGACAAAAACAAGATATTAGATTATCCAGATATCAAGTCTGTTTCTATACTTTCCATATTGATCTATTTTTAAACTCTGGCTGCAGCTGCGAGCCTCTAAGCTAAAGGATTACTGCTGTATGAGGCGACGGAGCATTGCACTCACATAAAGTCTGTTATGTTGTATGAAGGCAGACTGGCCAAGACGGACTAATTACCAGTAGCTGACATTAAAAGAGCCCATTTAATGAGCTGGCAGGGTCTTACTCTCCTAATGGCTTTCCTTTCTTTCCCTCAGAGTTCTCTTGGTGGACTGCTGAAACTCACAGAAACCTTTTTAAGATGCAAAGTGTGTCCAGGAAAGACTCAAATCTCCACCAGCACGAGTATTACATGAAGTACTTCATCGTCAAAGTTTCTCAAGCTTTTCAGGTTACCTACCACTGTCTGTATGAAGAATGAGCGCTCGAGTCACGTCACCCACAAGTTTCTAAAGTTCTGTTCTGAAACCAAAAATACTGTTGGATGTCCGGCTTCCTCCACCAGCAGGCTGATGTAAGACGTGGATCATCGGTGGAGCTGAATGAAGCCTGAGTGAACAGGCCATCTGTAACCACACCTGTCAGTCAAAGCGTCCACGCTCTTAATCCTGCATAACTTTAAGCCTTAATATAATGTGAACAGGTGAGTTCACGCTTTGATTGACAGGTGGGTGTGGTCACAGAGGGCTTGTTTGCTCGCCTCAGGTCTGATGATGAGCCAAGTCTTTGTCGATTTTTAGATTAACAGGATGCCAGCAGCCAGCAGCAGATATCTCCATCTTCAAAAGCACTTTGGAAACCTGTGAGCCACATCACACACATGCTGTCTGTTTATGTGGAGATCACGGCACACGGGAACGTTCCAAAACCTCGAACAAACCCAGCAGAACACGTCTGTTCATAAGCCTGTTGATAGTTTAATATGTTTTTAAGTTCATCTATGCAGAGACGCAGTGTCCTTCAGTAATTAATCCTGTTCAAACAAGACGTTAGCGCCTCGGCTGGGGCAGGAAAAGGAAACAGTGGCAGGCGATTAGGAGCACGCTGGTTAACGAATCGATCAACACTGACTGAAGAGGACACACTCATCTTAGACACACACACTAATTAGATCTTGCTGTATGTAAAGGTGCATACAGACATTACAAACGTGCACAGTTAGTTCTACTATTGTGTGTGCAGACGTCACACACACACACACACACACACACACACACACACACACACACACACACGGTGCTTCCTAAACACAAAGCCTGAGTTTTCCCTTGACATGCAGCAATTAGCGGTTCTAATAAAAAGCCAGCCTCGTCAGAAGCTCGTTAGTCTCTCTGCTAATTACACTGAAGCACCAGGGAGGACAGGCGAGAGTCAGGGGCACTTCATTCACTGGCCATCACCCCCACTACACACACACACACACACACACACACACGCACACTCTCTCTCTCTGACATAGCAGATACAATGGAAACACACACACACCTTTTCATGTTAATCAGGCTTTTCAGAGAGTGCCCTCGACACCAAAGGCTTTTACCTGAGTGATATCTTTCTTGTCTCCACACACGCACGCACACACACACACACACACACACACACACACACACACACTCTTTTGTCACATTATCTGACACCTGAAAGGGTTGGAAAGAGTATTTTATGAACGCTGCTGGCTGGGAGACGCTCTGTGGTTTTGGGGCTTATCGTCGGCCCCGGTGCTGAGGCGTAGACCGGACCCAGACCGGTTCAGGCTGAGCTGAGATGACAGCGTGTTGGCAGGCGGTGGCAGTGATGGAGAGGTGAAAAGTCAAACAGTCAGACTGACAGCTGACATCGACCACAGTCAAGACTGCAGGGCAATAAAATGTGATGACATGTTAATGTTCTCATATTATTTATATGTAAAGTCAACGTGTATGGTGAACAGCAAAACAAAAGTTCTGTTTCTAGTTGCTGATGTGTAGTTTGTTGCAGCACGGTGCTATCACATGCAGAGAAGTCAACGAAGGTTTGGATCGACCGTGTTATGAACCATGTGAGGTATCATCAGCATCATGTTGGTAATGGACAGTGCTGAGATGCTCTAAGTTATTAATATTTAAATAAAATCCTCGTTCAGGTTTCCCTCGTCTGTCTGTGCATGCTTCGTCCTCGTTTACAGTCTTTTTATGAAGCAACTTGTTTAAGCCTTGCAAACACACACACACACACATACACACATACACACACACATGCTGACGCAGCGCTCAGTGCAGTTTGTGAGAATACAGCAGCACACGTTCGCGGAGCTCGATCTGACATGAGAAGGTCTAATCTCGACCACAGTCTGGGTCCGACCTGACAGCTCCAGGCTCAAGCAGGCACCGATGCTGACGGGGGTACCAGTCAGTATCCGGTGGGTTGTTTCATTGTTCTCACACAGAGTTACTCGGACAAAAGCAGCAGTGTTCAGAGGAGGAGAGGGAGAGGATGCAGGAACGCTGCAGCATCTCATAAGACCAGCTCAAAATGTTTTTTTTTATTGTACTCGGTGTGTTTGGAGGAAAACACCTCCGTCTGCACCAACCAAAAAAAAAGCCACGAGCTCAGGCTGACTCCTGTGACACTAGACAACTCCGTTCAGTCCGGCTGTCACTCATTCCTCTTTTCCAATTTCATCATCATCAAGGCGTTCAAATTGAAATCTGCCAGCATCTCAGCTGGGAACAAATTTCCACCTGGGACGAGCACAGATGGGCAGATCCATCCAAGACCTCCCTGCTCCTCCAAGTCAAACCCCCACCTCCCTCCATCCACCTCCTTCCCTGCTGGTGTCACTTGACAGCTGAGTGACAGCAGCGTGGGGCGGGATGCAGAAGCGAGGGCTGCGACGAGCCGACGTGGTTTCACACCATTAATTACCCAGACATCACCTCTCCCCGCCGTGCAGGAGGATTCTGCAGAAAAGGTCAGCCGTCTGGCTCGCATAAAGACCAGCTCACCATGCATGTCACGGTCCCCGCTGGCCTCTGCCCAGCGCTCTGCCCACGTCACACTTCCGAGACATGACTAATGCCTCGACAAGACTTCTAATAGCCCCCAAAATGCCACGACGATGCTGTTAACACGGCCATAAACAACACCTAGACTCGGAGGCTAAGGCTAAGTAAGGAAAAGACAGGAAGAGGAGTGGCGGCAGAAAGAAAAGAGGAAAGAAATGAAAAGAGGAGAAATAAATAAAGCTGACCTGGACTGAACGGTGCATGAAATCAGAAAAATTGAGGTTAGAACAAGAGAACAACAAAATATCAGTCACGACACAAAGATACCTGCAGTCTGTGGTTTTATAGGATTTCAAATAATGCTCTTTGCTTTGCTCGATATGGAAATAAAGCAGCAGAAATAAAGCACAGCCGGCAGCTGGCAGGTGGAATCACTGGCTTTGATGGGATAACCTTCAGCTGGGCACAGACAGTCAATTAAGCAACAATCTGACACAGCACACATCAGCAAGATCAACAAGCTGAGAGAGGACCTGCCTGGTCCCAGCACAGCACTCCATTAGAACCCACTTTCATTAAACTGCAAACTCCTCCACAATCTCTCACCCGCTCTCCTTTCTTTCCCTCGTTACTCATGTTTGAATGCGAGCAGTGTTTTCGGGGGCTGCACACTGCACACACTTGAACTTGTTATTTCCTCGGCTCATTGTGCGGGGAAGGTGATGATTGTCGGACAGGGAGCAGGACGGAGGAACTCTGCACTCTGCACTGAAGTGTGAGAGACACAGGAAGACGAAGTGAGACAAAAGACGGGGACGAATCAGGAGCAGGTGACTGTCGAGTGTCTGTTTGTCATTTTTAAATAGAACGGCTGGAAAAGAGGGGAAGTGGTGAAACATGAGGGACGCCACAAACGACAGACACAGAGACAGACAGACAGCATCCTCACAGCTCACTGCAACAAAATAACCTCAGTACTAACCTCAGTGGTTAAATAAACTTAAATATACAAAAATATCAATGTTTATGTATGTAGACTTTTCTTTTTATTGAACTTTAATTAGTCGAGCGAGATGAGGAGGATGAGTATTATTCCCAGCAGCGAGTCGACTGGTTGCAGAGAAAAGAAAGGTTGCACATTTCACACCTTCAGCAGAAACTAATGTTACATGAGGTTTGCAGAGAGCCGCTGAACACAGGTTACACGGCGTATCAGCTCCTCAGACGCCATTCAAACCCAAAGTGTCCATGACAGAATAAAAAAGGAGACGGAGCTGCTTTGATACCTAAAGCTTTGAGAGGACGAGACGCCGAACATTATCTCGGTAAAATCGCCTGCCGCGCACAGATGGACTGAAAATGATGACGCTGTCTGATGTCGAGCGGATCCAAGGTTTCATTCATATGATGGAACGTGTACATGAAGGATTAACCTCGCTCCTCTTCAGTCAGGATTTCCTCCTTCAGTCTCAGGAACGTGAAGAACGATCAAGGTCACTTACATACAGGCAGCAGTGATTTCTAATGTTGCAGCTCCTGTTTGGATGTAATTCACCTGTTGGGTCTTTGTGTGTCTGCACTGAGAAGCCTGGGGGATTTCAAATAATACCTTCATGTCCGACACCTATCCACATATCAAGCCCCATCTGTGTGTGTGTACGTGCGCATGTACCCGCTGAAGACATCTTCACACCGACCGACCAACGTTGCCTGGTTACAAGCCAGTTGGCAAGGAAACGGTGACGGCCCGTGCTAATTTGTGATAGCCTCAGACGACTGTGCATTTGTGTGTGTGTGTGTGTGTGTGTGTGTTAGATGGATGAGGGCTTCTAATCTGTCAAGTAAGACAGGTGACCCAGCGCTCTGTTGATTAGCCCAGACAGACACAACGTCATTCATCCTCGCAGCCACCGTGAAACAGAAAACCAATTCAGTACGCTCGGTTATATCGACTGAATGAGTTTATTTAGGTGACTCACCTATAAAAAATGTATTTTTAAACCAAAGTCGTCCTATTGGCAGGAGCTACGCAGAGATCTGCAATCTTATTTCTGTATTTTTATCCTGATTTAAATGGGAATGCTGCAGGATTCATATGATCAGCCCTCCCTTTGATATTCTGTGTTTTACATCACAGGAATGAAATGAAAAGAAAACCTTCATTTATTTTGCATGCAGAAAAACATTAACGGTGAAACAGATGCACGATCTGAAGCTTCATTTTGTTCCCCCTGAATATGGTGAAGAAGAAGACAAGAGGCAAAAGGAATGAGAGCGCAGAGAAAGAGAGAGAGAGAGAGAGAGTACATCAGACTGCATGAGAGAGAAAGCAATTACCTGTGGCAGAGTACGAGCATTTCCCATCACAGAGGACAGGAGAGCGGTGGAGAGAGGAGAGAATGGGAAATGAAATAAGACAGAGAGAGAGAGGGAAGACGAAGGAAAGAGAGTCCAAGAAAAAGAAGAAGAGAGAGCCTGCCAGTCAGTTCTGTACCTGCTGATAAGAATAATCTGAGTGAATATAACTCCACAGGTAATGTCATACGATTGAAAAATTCAGTCTCTCTGGCCCGATACTGGGACTCTGACTTGGCATCACTTGCAAGTCCAGGTCCAGAACTTAAGCCTGCTGCAGGAGGGAGCGTTGACTTGATTCATAGTTTTCCCAGTGAGCGTTGATATTCACGTAGGTCAGGCTCTACATTACTGAGTGTGAATCGATGTTAGACTTCCTAGAGGGCTTATTTAACCTGCAAACCTCAAAGTTAATACAAAGAATGTAGAAAGCAAGAAATCATTTACTGACATGTAATACAAAAAAATGTCAAATTTGTGTTTAAGAAACTTTTTGTCCGTACAGCCATGAAGAGTTTGTGTGTTTTTAATATGTGAGGAAAGAAATCGTGGAAAAAGTTGGAACAAAATACAAAAAACACAACGACTAAAAGTCAGTCCCACATTTACTCTTGTCCGGCGGCTTCTTGCTCGCTCACTCTCTCCTTTTCTCTTCTTAGCTTCCTCCGTCAGCGTCCTCTTCACTCTCTTCTCCTCTGCCATCATGTTCATAGAAGCTGCTGAGCCCGGTTACATTGCTCACTCAACCATCTCTGGTTCTGGCATGACCCCGGCTCCACTCCCTGTTAACATTCCCCGGGCCTGTAAACCTGCTCTTCTTCTTTCCTGGTGCTCTGAGCTAGAGCTGGGAATCTTTGGCATAATTTTTAGCATTTAAATCGGGCCCGGGCCGGGCTCGGGCTTGCGTTATGACTTGCGCGGTAAATGAGCGATGTGATGCATTTCGATCTGCGCGAGACAAAAGGTGCAAAAATGGATGCTGAGGAGGTGAAACCAGAGGTTTGACTGATGTGCCATATGCACACATTTAAATAACGTCGGGCTGCAAACAGGTTCGGGCTCTACAAAGCTGTCAATCAAAACGGGCTGGGTCGGGCCTGACTTCTAAGGCCCGTTTCATGCTCTACTCTGAGCTCACTGTCCGGGCAGCCCAACTAACAGACTGAGCTAACATGAGCTAACAGCGGCTACAGCTGTCAGCAGTTTACTTCACTATTTCACCAGAATCAGTGAAATAGTTGCTGCTGTGTGACTTAGTGCCGTAAAGCGTTACGTACTTCTCCCGACCCGGAGCCCAAAGTTACATAGTGTGAGAACAGACGTACGAATGACAGAGACACCGTTCACCTGATCACAGGTCAGAGTGGGTCAACAGGAGGTAAACTTAGTTAGTTAGTTAATTAATTCATCTGATTACCACATTCCAATTTAAATGTTTCTTAGCAACGCGATATTAAGTCGCTTCATCAAGCAGCAGCATATTCTGTCTCTGTCTCACCTCTGCTGGTTCCGACCACATCACAGCAGCTCGCTCCACAGATCTATTATCCAGCCCTACAGGAGAGGACTGCAGACCCACTCACCACCCTTGTTCTCTGCCTCATCCCTGAGCGTTCATTAACACACTCGCACACACACTTCACTGCACTGTTATTGCATATTTCCCCTCTGCAGACCCAGTCCCTAAAGTTTAAAAACTACGTTCCCCTGCAGCTTTAATGCTTTACCAGACACAGAGGCACACGGGGTCTCCGGGAGACGAGATGCAATCAGAAGATCATCACGGCTTTTATTTGGCAGATGCTGCAATATCAAGCACAGGAAGACTGTTCATCACACGGGCTCCGGGTGACCTTAAAGTCCTGCAGTGCTACTGTGTCGCAGTGACTCTGGATAAACTTGGATTTATTGTGTGAATAGGTCAACACATGTTAATGCACCGACCGCAGATTAGCAGATTATGGTACTATAACTAGGATTACTGTAATCCCTCAAGAATGTCTAGCTGCATATATTCTGACCAAATAAAGAGAAAATCCAGCAGACGATCTGAAACCATCTACCATGCTGAATTAAATGAAATATTGCACACAACAGAATGAATGCTTGGCTGAAGTGGAAAGGTCAGTGTAGATCTGTGATATCCTGCAGAGCGGTGACGACAAACATGCGTGACAGTCCGCCTGTGCAGACGCTGCGGTATAAACAGAACTGTACGTATCCATGTCTGTTTGGTAATATAATCAGAGCATCGTTTGTTACAGAGTGAGTCTCTGTTTCCACAGTGAATCCTGTTGATGCTACACTGACCTGTAATCAGGCGTACGTCAAACTTTGGGCTCAACGAGGGGGAAGCAAAGCCGGTGTCGTGCCAGAACCGGAGCTGGGTAAGTAGGCAGGCAATGTAGCCGGGTTTTCCCTCTGAGGTCCTCCGGCTGCTCCGCCTCAACTCTCTGTGATTTACAGAGTTTATGATGGACAGTGAAGTAACCTGCTGACAGCTGTAGCTGCTGTTAGCTCATGTTAGCTCAGTCTGTTAGCTGCTGTTAGCTCGTGTTAGCTCAGTCTGTTAGCTGCTGTTAGCTCATGTTAGCTCAGTCTGTTAGCTCATGTTAGCTCATTTTGGTAGCTGCTGTTAGCTCATGTTAGCTCAGTCTGTTAGCTGCTGTTAGCTCATGTTAGCTCAGTCTGTTAGCTGCTGTTAGCTCATGTTAGCTCAGTTTGTTAGCTTCTGTTAGCTCATGATACTCAGTTTGTTAGCTGCTGTTAGCTCATGTTAGCTCAGTCTGTTAGCCTGCTTGCTTTAGCATCATTGTTAGCTCTCAGTGCTGTTGCTCCTGTTAACGCAGTCTGTTAGCTGCTGTTAGCTCATGTTAGCGTCCGTCTGTTAGCTGCTGTTTAGCTCATGATAGCTCAGTTTGGTTAGCTGCTGTTAGCTCATGTTAGCTCAGTCTGTTAGCTGCTCTGTTAGCTCAGTCTGTTAGCTGCTGTTAGCTCATGTTAGCTCAGTCTGTAGCTGCTGTTTATAGCTCATGTTAGCTCAGTCTGTTAGCTCCTGTTAGCTCAGTTCTGTTAGCTGCTGTTAGCTCATGATTAGCTCCGTTTGGTTAGCTGATGTTAGCTCATGTTTGCTCAGTCTGTTAGCTCCTGTTGCTCAGTTGTTAGCTGCTGTAGCTCATGTTAGCTCGTCTGTTAGCTTCTGTTAGCTCCTGTTAACGCAGTCTGTTAGCTGCTGTTAGCTGCTGTTAGCTCAGTTCGTCAGCTTGGGGACTACCAGGAAGAAGAAGAGGAGGTAACCAGGCTCAGCAGCTTCTATGGACATGATGGCAGAGGAGAAGAGAGTGAAGAGGACGCTGACGGAGGAAGCTAAGAAGAGAAAAGGAGAGAGTGAGCGAGCAAGAAGCCGCCGGACAAGAGTAAATGTGGGACTGACTTTTAGTGGTTGGTGAGAGCTTGGTGAAATAAAAGGCTGAAAGACAGACGCCGAGCTGGGCTGACTGCTGCTGGACTAGGCAGTGATATTAGACACCAAAAAGATGAATGAAGAAACTAGACTAAATGTTTTTGGAAATGATCTGCATTAAAGGCGACAGAAGGCGAGACAGACAGGTTGAGAGTTTAACACCTCCCGGGCTGCAGCAGGCTCTCGAGCGTGTGTTCAAACAAACACTTCACCCCCTGTCGCTGCTTGTGAAAGCATTCACACCGGAGAGAATGGGTGTGCGAAGACACAATGAAACACACACACACACAAACACCAACGAGCTGCTTTTAACGTCACTCTAACTGAGACGCAAATCCTCGTCAAACACGCACATACGCACACAAAGCTGTGGTGGAGTATCCATGTCAGTCAAGCACGGGGCACGGGGAGGTCAGCATGGAGACAAAGACACAGATTGGTGACCTTTTACCCCCGAACCTCCCATTTACACCGAGGTGAGAACCTTTCATTACCGCCGGGGCCAAACCTCCTATCAAACATCCAGCAGCTCCTCGCAGAGGAGGAACAAAAAGCCGTCCCCGGCCTGTCTTTCTCTCCCATTCACTCCCTTCTTCTGCTGCAGGCCTGCCCTGAGGTCAACCCCCACCCTGCATCCCAACATCCCCGCCACAACACCATCCAAACCCCTGCGCCACTGATGGCAGCGGTTCCATTCAGCGTAGAGATTTATGATCTCTAATAGCTGGCAAATGGACCGCAGGCTGGGGTTGCCCCGAGGGGAGGCCGGCCTCCTCCCTCGCCCCGCCGCCCCTGAGACTTATTTCCTTCAAATCTCAAGAAGAAAAGGAAAGAAAAAAAAAGGGGGTGAGGACGGAGGGGAGCGAGCGAGGCTGTCGGAAAACATTTTCAAGGTTGCCATCTGGGTCGGGTGGGACCCTTCAAACTGTCCGTCAATCTTTTCAACAAGAGCCCCTCCCCTACCAGAAGGCTCAGGCTGCGGGGTAGAAAGGGACAGTATGAGGACAAACGGCGCCCGCCACCGCTGACATGTCACTTCCGAGGCTACGTTGGAGCAACTCCACGAGCAGGAGCTTTTATTAATCGGCTACAATCAGGCGGGCGGCCAGTCAGCTGTCTCCTGGGCCTCAGTGGTGTTGGTGGAAAGCCCCACTACAGGGCAATAATCCTATTCCCATAATCCTCACAGGTCAGCGCACAAGAAACAGTTCACGAACAACTCCCTCTTCATTTTAAAGGCAACACAGGAGTTCTTTCAAAATAAAACTTCCAGAAAAGGAAGTTCAGGGTGCTCAAAGAGGCGAGGCAGATATAACGCCAAGAAAACACGAAGACCACGTCCGAGTTTCTGCAGGAGGATTTTCAAATGAAGACGTTAAAACACGTGCATTGTCTAATCATTTCATACCTGAGCATCTTCTGTCTGATTTAAAGGAATCAGTTCAGCACTTTGAGAAACACATTTGCTTTCTTGCAGAGCATAAAACAAGAATTCACTCCCAGGTTTGCATCTTAAAAATAGAGCTACAACGTGTTAGCTGAGCTTAGCGTGAAGAGTGGAAACTGCCCAAAGGTAACAAACTGCTACCGACACCTCTGAAGCTCACGAGTCATCGCGTTATCTCTGCATTATTTAGCACTTTGTTGTCGTTTGAATCAAGTTGCAGATGAAGTGTGGGGGTCGTCGTCGCCGCGGTTCTTGGCCCGTGAACAGTGACAGCAGAAATAAACGTGCAGCTTCGGAAAGTTTCAAAGAAAAGTCAGCTGGAGACGCAGAGGAAGTGAATCGGTTTCCATCCTTTCCCGTGTGATTAATTGGAGCAGAGGCTCATCGCCATTATCTTTACGACTGCTGAGGAGAAATAATGAGATGTGTTCTGACAGCCGAGATAATGAAATGAAGTGTGGAGCCTGATGTCTTGTTTTAAACAGCACACACACACACACAGCTTCATTACTGACAGACAAACTTACTGACATTAACTAAAGAATCACATGAACACAGAATTACATGCACGCCATTAAAACGAGTTCATTTTTGGAAGGTTGTGCTGCAGGATCCTGATTCCACCTGTCATGGACCTGTGAGTTATCACAGCCCTGGCAGCTGCTTCCCTGAAGGAGATAATTCTTATCATAATGGCACCGTCAGTACCAGACCCTGACAGGCACCCTGATGAGCCGCTGGATCTGCAAATGTGGCTGCAGTCAAAGATAAAAAACTTTCCCCCTTCGTCTGCCCCTGAAACTCAGAAACTCGGAGGAGACGCAGCGACACTTTGAGGGCGATAACGTCGGTGGACGGGACGGTCTAAAGGCTCTCCACGGTCCTGTTTGCAACACTTAGCACCGACGTGCAGTTTGTAATCTGATTCCAAGCAGACAAGCTGAAAATATAAAGTGAGACTTCACACAAAATGCATCAAGTGCACTGGGATTCAATCAATCAGCCACATTAGGAGGCGACGAGACCACAGAAAGAAAAAGATATGGGACAGACTCAAACAGATTTAACGTTATAAAAGGAGCCGACATGTCCTCACATCACGATGGGCCCAGAGTGACGGCAGCATGTTCCAGAAGCGTCTCTCTCCTCTGGTTCACAACAAATACAGCACATGGCTTTTTTTTCTATATGTTTTTGGCCTTGTCAAGCTTTATTGGATAGAAACAGCTGCAGAGTGACAGGAATGAGAGAGAGCGGGGAGTGACATGCAGCAAAGGGCCACAGGTCGGATTCGAACCCCGGACTGAGCCTTCGTACGTGGGGCGGACGCTCTCCCAGCTGAGCTTACCAACACAAGCTCGTCTGTTTTTGATGAATGCACAGAGCAGACCGTGCAGGCTGGAAGTCAGACGCAGACACAGCATCGGGAATCTGGGCAATTTTTCAAAATGAAACACCCTGTGCAGATCCTCGATCGTGAGAAAGATAAAAGAGAAAACTACGGAGAGGCACATAAACCACAAAAGACTAAATCTGAGCCGATCCTGCTGGAGTGTGAAGCTGCACAGAGGACGGACCAGAACTAAAATCTGCAAACTAATTTGTAAGAAGAGCAAAGACACACTGCAGCTGCTTTAAGTCGCATACAGTAATGTACAGTGTCATCTCTGATAGAACATGATATGTGATGGTTAGCTGACGTATTGATTTTAAATTTGAATCAGTGCCTTCTTACTCTAAATCTGAGCTTTGTGGCCTTCAGTGTTTGTTTTTTAAGAACCAGACACTAAATTTAAACGAATCTCCACCTGCTCAACCATGAAATGAGCAAGTGTCACAACATATTTGGGCTAAAGCCCAAAGGACCTGGGACGGTATGCAGTACTGTACAGTGATTTATTACCTGCACAAAAGACACAAAAGTCTGCACTGTGAAATATGACAGTAGCTCATCTTATTTACAGACAACAGCGGTCTGATCCGGTTTCACGATCAAAACAAAACATCATGCCTGGTGAATACACTTCATGGGGTCTTCACACACTTCACACTGCAGCATTTTGCATGAGTAGATTACATACAAAGTCAATGCAAAGACGAGGATGGCACTGCGTGACGCGCTCTGCAGAGTATTTGTTGGAGGACCGGGTGAAGTGGAGCGACAGGGCTGCTGCTCGCCCACAGACAGCTGCTGAGTGTCGGGGAGCTTTTGGAGGAGAGACCCGGAGCTTCTGGAGGAATAAACACCCGGAGTGCCGCTGAATAATTACGAATCCATCTCTGATATTTCCGAGTAAACACGAATGATCCCGTGAGGAAACTGGAGTTTGGTGGGAAAACACACCATGAAAGAAGGAGAGCACATCTTCTCAGACTCTTCATAGTAAACGTGACGAGATTTTAATATCAGTGACTCCATCTGTGACCTAATTTCACTTTGGCACAAGCCTTCATCAATGATTCATACCAAGACATCTGGCCAAGTTTATTTTTTTCAGACATCACATCAGGTAGTAAAGGGTCAAAAATGTTTATATTTTCTGTGTGTGTGTGTGTGTGTGTGTGTGTGTGTCATGTGGTTTCTCCTTGTCACAGTTCGCCTCTTCAGCACTTTGGCCCCGTCGGCAGGCGTTTGGCAGCGATGCCGTGTAAGACGACACGGAGGGGACAGGACAGGGAACGGAGATCTGGGTGAAAGCTAAGCTAAACTGTCGCTCACCTTGGGCCCAGCGCTGGGGGCCCGGGCAAGGTTGCCACGACAACAGCGAAACATCCAGGGCATCCGTGAACAACCGAGTACTTTTATTTGTTTGGCAAAAAAGCCAGAGCACACGCCCAGATAGTGTCCTATAAAAAAATCAGCAGGTCATGATGATGTTTACAGAGCAGTCACACACACACAGCAGCAACTATTTCACTGATTCTGGTGAAACTGGATCATATTTTATGGAGGAAATGTTTTCTGGTTTTCCCTCTGATGTCCTCCGGCTGCTCCGCCTCAACTCTCTGTGATTTACAGAGTTTATGATGGACAGTGAAGTGTAAAACTGCTGACAGCTGTAGCTGCTGTAGATCAGTTCGTCAGCTTGGCGGTGAGCTCAGAGCGACAGGTACTCACCGCCAAGCTGACGAATGAGCTAACTGAGCTAACAGCAGCTAACGACTGAGCTAACATGAGCTAACAGCAGCTAACAGACTGAGCTAACAGGAGCTAACAGCAGCTAACAGACTGAGCTAATGAGCTACAGCAGCTAACAAACTGAGCTAACAGAGCTAACAGCAGCTAACAGACTGAGCTAACATGAGCAAAGCAGCTAACAAACTGAGCTAACATGAGCTAACAGCAGCTAACAGACTGAGCTAACATGAGCTAACAGCAACTAACAGACTGAGCTAACTGAGCTAACAGCGAGCTAACAGACTGAGCATCATGAGCTAACAGCAGCAGCTAACCAACACTGAGCTTCATGAGCTAAACGCAGCTAACAGCTGACTGAGCTAAAATGAGCTAACAGCAGCTAACAGACTGAGTAACATGAGTAACAGCAGCAACAGACTGAGCTAACTGAGCTAACCAGCAGCTAACAGACTGAGCTAACAGGAGCTAACAGCAGCTAACAGACTGAGCTAACATGAGCTAACAGCAGGCTAACAAGACTGAGCTAACATGAGCTAACACGCAGCTAACAGACTGAGCTAACATGAGCTAACAGCAGCTAAACAAACACGACTGAGCTATAACATGAGCTAACAGCAGCTAACAGACTGAGCTAACATGAGCTAACAGCAACTAACAGATGCAGCTAACATGAGCTAACAGCAGCTAACAGACTGAGCTCTCATGAGCTAACAGCAGCTAACAGACTGAGCTATCACTGAGCTAACAGCAGCTAACAGACTAGCTAAATGAGCTAACAGCAGCTAAAAACTGAGCTAACATGAGCTAACAGCAGCTAACAGACTGAGCTAACATGAGGCTAACAGCAGCCTAACAGACTGAGCTAACATGAGCTAACAGCACTAACAGACTGAGCTAACATGAGCAACACAGCTACCCAAACTGAGCTAACATGAGCTAACAGCAGCTAACAGACTGAGCTAACATGAGCTAACAGCAGCTAACAGACGGAGCTAACATGAGCTAACAGCAGCTAACAGACTGAGCTAACATGCGCTGAGTGTTTGTACCAACAGGCGTTATGGACTACCTGCTGCTGGTGACCTGGCTGATGATTGGCTGTTATATATTATTTATATATTTATACACTGTATACATTTTCAGGGTGTGCATCACTGCAGCATGTACCTCTGGGTAAACAAACCACAGTATTGCATTTGAACATGGATTACCAGGAGCTCTGATTATTCACACTGACATTCTGTGAATGTAAACAGCTTCGTTCCCGCTGTCTTTCTTTCTTCGGGCGGTCTGACTCTGAAACTAGGACAGCCACGGCTGTCTGGGCGAAGCCACTTGTGTGCTTCATTTATTTGAGCGATGTCACAGCACTGCTCAGACGGAGGAAAACCACGCCAGCTACGGGAGAGGTTACCGCGTCTATCACAGTCATGGTTTCATCGACGTCCGGGAGGGTTTGAAGCTTCATGTGAGGAGACAAATGGGAGGACGAGCACAGGGTTGGACCTGATGCCTTTAAATGGAGTTATTATGCAGACTTTAATAAAAAAAAATAGACAACAGATGCTGCTAAAAAAAGAAAGTTTTTAGTGAATCCAGCGAGAGCAGCGGCTGTGACCTGCAAACTACCTACAGGTTTGGCGTGGGCGCAGAAAAAAAATCCATTACCGTTTGAATTATGAGTCTGGCGTTATCTCGTCTAACCGCGGCCTGCTGGAACTTCTGTGCAAACTCTCCGGGGAGAGTCGGAGGAAGATGCTGCTTTGTTTGAACAGGTGAGCACACAGCACGACAAAGTGATCTGAAGTCCAACAAACAGTTTAGAGTTCAAATCCGAGACGTGTAAGCCGGTGCCGTGGATCCAGCACGCAGGCGGAAACATCTGCGCCGGTGGTCAACGGTGTTCATATGTGGGAATTGCCATCTGTCTCAGGAAATACTAAAGTTGTCCGCTCAGCATGGAGCAGCGTTAACACGAAACACACACACACACAAACAGGTGTACACAGCACACAGGGTTATTGTACCTGTGTCAACAGTGCACCTGCACGACCTGCGGCACAGGAATGTGTCCCAAAATGTATGTGTGTGTGTGTGTGTGTGTGTGTGTGTGTGTTTCTTGTGAATGTTCCTGCTGCATCTACAACCTCTGTGACAAAAAACAGACATTTTCCATTTTCCACATAAACGGCTGAGCCGTCACTGGAAAAACACACTCATACAAGCACACACACACACACACACACACACACACACACACACACACACGGGCCCCCAGGTGTAGGTGTCATGGGTCATGGACAACACGTCACTCTGTCAACAGCTCTGTAACTGTAACCTGTGGGAAGGTATTACAGTTTCAGCCATAAGGAATGAATGGACCTGCACCGTGTCTTTGATCAGGATCAGCAGCCGACTGAAACCGAACCTGAAGCTGAAGCTGGAGCTGGAAGACGTTCTTTGACTCAGCCTGGAATAAACAATAAAAGTGTCTGCATGTCCTCACACTTGGCTCGTGGAGCTCCAGCGGTCCACCTGGTTTACAGGTGTCATTTCTAAACTGTTTCAGTTTCAGAGCTGCTGCTCACTGTCTTTAATCGGTACGGCTTAACAATAAAACATGCAAAGCCTGATGAAGGAGTGTGCTGTGACGGCCGTGAACTGGACACAGTGCTAATGAAAAGAGATGATATGAAAGCATCAACGAGCAGACTGAGACCCCGACGCCTCTTCACGCCGTGCAGTGTCATCCACTTAACTCTGATGAGGAATCCAACTCCAGAACAAAAGACGAGAGACGGAGATGAAAGCAAACAAATCAGAGCTCATTTGTGCAGGAGCCCAATCTGAATCCACGCTCTGCTCCTCAAGGCTGTTTTCAGACACAGTCAGACGTTGCAGCGAGTTGCCACAGAGTTGTGCGGCAGCGTGGGGACGGGGACGGGGACGGGAAGCAGGAAGGTGGTGTCATTATTTTGCAGCATAGACTGCGAGCCAGACAGACGGAGAAGCTCGGTACATGAAATAAACAAACACCATGAACTCCACCCGGAGAGTCACATTTAAGGCTCCTGGTTGATCTGAAAATCAGCAAAGAGGAGGATCATCGGTGGACCTGAGGCTTGCTGACCCCGTTCAAATGGATGGAGCTGGATTTAGTCTCATTCGGGTCTTTAAAGGCAGCAGGCGGACCCGGCCTCCCCACGATCACAAGCTTCTCTCAGCCGGCATGTCACTTCAGCACCCCCCACCTCGACCTCTAGTAATGGATTTACATTTTTAGGTCTGGTGGGTACAAATATACTGTATGTGCACACACACACACACACACACACACACACACACACACACACACACACACACACACACACACACACACACACACTGAACTGTTCAACCATCAAAGAAGAGATTTCGATTTCATGACAGCACTGTTATGAGTTTGCACACTACAGCCAATTACAGGTAAACTGGCACATCTTCTTTCTCCCATTCAGAGATCGACAGACGCTGCAGCTATTTTTACCTCTGCATAAAAGCAGACAGTGTTTTCACACTCCGCCAACTGGAACTGTGCCTTTCATTAAGGAAATCTATTTAGAGCCGAGCAGAGGAGAGGCTGAGGAACAGGAAAGATGAGCTCTGATTAAATCTTTCAATGAAAACGTTTGAGGCTCACACACACACACACACACACACACACACTGAATCAAAACAACACAGTCCAATATCATAAGAGACTCTGGCGCTGAGGTTCTCCAGGACTCGGCTGGTCTGATCACTGCTGAAGTGTTACCCCCAAACAAACTCCACCGGACATGGATGCAACGTGTTCTGTGTGCGTCACAGTCAATGTTTCGAATCACACCGGCCCCGCCACGGTCCAGTCTGGTCCAGTCTGGTCCAGTCTGGTCCAGTCTGGTTCAGTCTGGTCCAGTCTGGTCCAGTCTGGTCCAGTTTTGTCTCGACTCTGCAGGGAACACTTGTGATATTGCGGCCTAGAGAATCCAGTAGATTTTCAAAATAAAACACCCTGTGCAAACTTGTAAAAACAATTTAACTACGTAGCATATTTACACGCCCCTTGATGCTCCCAGTTGGGTTTGAAGTTGCGTGGAGGACGGACCAAAACAGCGAGGGGCCCGGTAGGTTTAGGGGTTCGATGAGCGGGGTCAGTGGACTGCGACCCCACCATCTGATCAATAGACGTATGGATAAAATACCAACAAAGAAGAGTTAGGGCATGTTAAACATTACAGCGACACCAAAAGGTGCAAAGATAAAAAATATAATAAATATTTTGTATCATCAGTTCCTTTCAATCAAAGAAAAGATTCACAGCCACATCACTAAACGCATCGGCCGCTCTCGTGATCTCCGTTTGCTTTTACTGTCAGGAAAACTGACGGTGCGTGGTGAGACAGGCTATCCCTGCATGCACCAGTAAACACAGCTGAGGGTTCCCAGTTGGCTCATCCATTAAGTGCCAGTTACCTGGGTGCTGGTGGTGGTGGTGGCGTTCCAATTCATTTGAAGTGTGCTTAAAGAACAGAGAGCAACAGTGAGAGGGTGCCAGCTGTGCCATGCGATGAGGCGAGACGGCACTGCCAGACAAACTGCTTTAAATAATGACCTCACTTTTCTCTCAGCTCAATGTCTGACTAACAAGCTCATTGAAACGCACGACAGAAACTCGGGGAAACACGAGTCCCACTGGGAACAGGTGGCTTCCCCGTCATTGAATTTCTGCTTGTTTTAATTAATGACGGTAGCTGTGCTGTTCCAACAACAGACGTCACTGTCAGCTCTAAAGCTGAGAAGTGACGGGATGATCATAAATCATGCAGCACATGGCTGATGCAGTGAGTCTCTCTGGGCTAGACGCCGTTCCTAAAAGATCTAAAAGACTTTTTCATGTGTGAGTTTTGGGATCATAAGCTGGATTCAGGCTTTTCAACGCCGCAGAGCAAGAAACGAAGGAAGGAAACACTTTCATGGAAAGTATGCAGCCATGTGGAAGTCCTGCAGGCGTGCCTCAGGGAGCATGCTGTCAACACCAAGCTGTGGATACGCATGAGGATTTCCCGGACTGTGCTTTTAGTCTCCCTCCTCTCCTGGTTCAAGGCTGCAGTGACAGAAACAACACAGACACAGTCAGTGCTTCATATGCACGTCTTGTCTTTTCAGTCTGCACGCCTAGGGACTTCTAATTAGGCTTTACAAGCACCGGGACATTCCCCACTCTCCTCTTAGACAGCAAATTAACGTGTCTGTGCTGTAGGTGCAACACTCCAAAATCCACATTGTGCAAAAATCAATCAGAGCTAAAACTTGAAGACAGAGAAGACTTCTAGATTCCACTTTTTACAACAAAACAACCAGGTGAAAGACGCAATTCAACAAGAAACAAAGAGCTCGCTTTGGGCTTAATGCAACTTAACAGACAAATTCTGCACATGTAAACTGTGGTCCATCCTCAGATCCTCCATGAATGAGCATGAGTGAGTGTGCATATCAGTCAGCACAGGACTGATCCACACATTGTGTCTAATCAGGCTGCCATGACTGCAGTGTTTCCAGGCCGGTGTGTCTCGAGGACAGATAGAAGCCTGGACACTTTGATTAGAGGCAGAGGGCAGCGCAGCTGTCATCCTCCTAACAGCATCTTCTCTGCTTCAGCAGACGTGTTCGAGCCTCATGTTTGTTTCAATCAAAGCATTCTGAGATACTTCCTGCACACAGTGGAGGAAAGCACTTATACAGCAACAAAATCCTCTCCGGGGACGAGGAGAGAGGAGTGAAGAGAGAAGCGAACAGAGCGACGCAGCACTTTGATTCCAGCCCCGACGGTCTGAAACCCAGAAACTGATAGCTGTATGAACCGAGTTCGCATGGGAGCCGGTAAAAGTGATCCGATAGGGAAGCTCTCGTACACGGCTTTTGTAAACTGCTTTAAAGAAGCTGAAGGAAAAAAGCTGAGGGAGTGGAGACAGTCCTGTCCTCTCTCTGCTGGGTAAACATCCCAAAGAATGTGCTCTGCACCTGACAAGGCAGGGATGCCAGATTTGATTAACACAAGAGATGCATCATTGTCTTCATCGCTAGACTCTTATTTTGGAATGTATTACCTCACTGGGACATTTTCTTAAATTGGATGAGTTACAGTCACCGGCTTGAAGGTCAAACTGTGGTAAAGAAGATGCTCCAAAGACAGACCAGCCCCAACAGCTGCAGGTGAACTGAAGGTTTCAGGTGTGCACGCTTGAAGAATTCCCTTTTTGATTCCTGAGCAATTTTCTGTGTGGAAAATCGTCGGCCTGCGTCAACACAACTGTTTAAATTCCACCAGGCACGACTGCGACACCTACCGGCTACGCAGCGGCTGACCACGATCGTTCTAGACAAAGGTTGTGATTCCACCTGAAGCGTCTCGTTCTGCTCGTCAGAGAACATGCTGCTCATGTTGCAGGTTTTCACGAGTTTGCCGTCATTGTTTTTGTCTGGAATACATGCCAGCATCAATAAAAAGAACCGATGGGCTCTAAGTCAAACGATTTGGATGGATCGGACAAATTGGAACTGGTCCTCGATTCCCATCCCGAGGTATAATGACACACTTTGATGAGTCTTGACACGTTATCGGAGCTGTTGGGCGGAGGAGTTGGTCTTGACGCTGTTAAACAAACCAACAAGAACTTCATCTGACACGTGCCGATGCCTGTAGTGGTTTCATGGACGTGTGACATTACAATCAAAAAGTCTTATAGGTCGTCCATTAATTGCAGGATTGGTGGTTCGATCCCCATCAGCACATTAACATGTTGACGTGTCCTTGAGCAAGACAATTCGATAGTTAGGCCGGTGATTAGGAGAGAAAATGAAATCGTATATTTGTAGATGTATTTATCTTTGTGTCAGACAAAGTCGTGACTTTCTCTCTCGTGCAGTAACAGAGCGATTTAAACTCTGTTTCCTTGTCCATCATTTCTCTTCCTTAGTCGCTTCACAGGAGCTCGGGGTCTCCGAGGTCAGCCCCTTGACAAATGGAGCAACTCATTGTTGGGAGTGAAGAAGGGAAGCAGAATAAAAAGAGTGACAGAACATTTGTTGCTGCCGGCCCGGCCCGGCCCGGCCCGTGACCTCAGCATTTGGACAAACCCAGGTTTTTTTAAAACCCACGTCCACTTGAGGAAATTCAAAGCCGTGCTGCACGCATAAAGACGGCGGATCGAGAGGCCCACTTAATGCCTGTCCACACACACACACACACACACGCACACACACACACACACACCACCCAGGGGACCTCCAGTCTCCCCCTGAAAGACGGAGCCTGACACGAGCCTCTGACTCCACCCTAAACATCCCACTAACCCCCCCCTGCTGCCCAGGGTGGGCAGGTGCTGCAGCGACCCCAAAGTGGTGGCTGTGTGTGTGTGTGTGTGTGTGTGTGTTTAAGTGTGTGTGTGTGATAGTAGGGGGCCCGTTTGCCGTCTGTTAGTCCGACCGGCTGCTTGCATGATCAGCCGCTCTGTGTTTCTCTTCTCCTGTGGGGTTTCTTGGCTGTATCAATGTGTGTGTGTCTCTTTGTGTGTGTGTGTGTCTCTTTGTGTGTGTGTGTGTTTCTGGCTGACAGATCAATGCATTTAGGATTATGTATCGCCCTAATTGCATTATCAGGGTCAGACGACACACACACACCCACAGCCTCCATGCGTGGGGGGGTTCGGTCGGACAAATCCACGTCCCGGTTACTCTGTGATTGTTACCCAGCAGGCGAAGGATTTAAAGCTGCACTTGGCAAGATTCTGATCTAAAAATAAATTCATCTAATCAGCCTGAATCACAAAAACTTGGACTGAACGAGAGAATACGCTGCCACCTCCACCAGCTGAGACCGGGTAGTTCCCTCTCATTTAGCCAAATGAAATTCTGGTGCTGGGACGGCAGCGAGCGATCGCTCAAGAACATATTCAGTGTTTCAGGAGGTCTGAAGCGGCACAGATCAGAACCCAGTGCAGGTTTAAGTCACTTCCATTGGTGTTAAAGCAAAATGTCAATGTCAAGGTCATGATGCATGGACAGGACTTTTAAAATGAGCCATCAGAAGCTCTCTGAAGTCTAAATATCGACCTTCTCCACATTAAAAAGTAACTTCATCCACTTTTCAATATCACATCTCCCACCTCCATGTTTCATGACCTTTAAATGGGACGATGCAGCGTTTCATCTGTTCAGCAACATCTGCATCGCTTCAGGCAGATTATGTCAAAGGTCACACACACACACACACACAGATAAACAATGCGTGAAGCATGCATGGAGCTCGCTCGCTCTACATACCTTGTCAAACAGAGACTTCCATTGCTGAGGCGAGGAGAGAGAGAGAAAGTGAAGAAGAAGAAGAAGAAGAAGAAGAAGGTGAACACCATGAGCAGAGAGCAGCACCTGTTTGAAGCCTCATGCTGTTATTATCTGATCACTGTGGTCAATCAGCAGCAGATAATGAAGCAGCAGTGACAGACTGAGCCTCTGCTGTCACTGTCACTGTCCATGCAATAACATTTACATCAGACATGAAATCACCTCCTGCATAAATCTGCTCCAGTGCAAACTGAAGTGCTGCGTAACGGTTAAAACTGTTCATGTGCACTTACGTCCTCTGGAGCCACCGGGAGGACGTCGGTGCTTTCCAAAACCTCGATCTCCTCGCCCTCCGCGTTGGCCGCAACAGCCGGAGAGGAGTTCACCGGCGTGTCCCGAGTTCCGCCAGTCATCCTCGGGCTGCTCTTCTCCATGCAACCCGCGGAGAGCACGCAGCGACTCGAGGAATCCTCAGGACTGACTCCACATACTTTACAATCCCATTCCTCTCTCTCTCTGTGTGCGTCAGCAGCGACAGGAGGTCAGAGAGCCGAGCATCGCGCTCCAACCTTCGAGGATCTCGCTCAGATGAGTCCAGGTGAAACGACACAGACTACGGAGGCGTGCGTAATCCACTTATTCCTCATCCGCAGAGGAAAAGTTGATGCCGGTGGTAGTTCGGTGATGTTCCGGGGCTGTTACCGTCCCTCTGCTGTCCGCCACATCAGTGTGTGCAGAGCTGGAGAGGAGCCCGGGTCCTGCACGCCACGACCGGAGGCAGCAGTCCAAGTTTGGGAGGCAGGGGACGGGGTCTGTCCTCACTTGGAGCGGCGCAGCGGCGCAGCAGCAGAGCGCACATCCATCTGAAAGAAATAATGACATCATCAAACACTGACAACAAGCAGGGCACCGAGGACAAACCGGACTGATGACGCACAGGTCTCACACGGCGGACACGGTCCAGGAGAGCCGGTGGAAGTCCACACAGCGCGGGCGCAGTCACAGGCAGACTCTGTGCGGGAGACGGAGACGGAGACAGAGACAAGTCCACGCAAGTGTTTTTTTTTGGTGCGTCACGATACCTGGCACGCTGCTCTCACGGCGGCGGGGACAGACGTCTGCTCCACCCGCGACAGGAAGCCTCGGAGAGGGGGTGGGTGGGTGTCAGGGTGGGAGGGACACACCGACCGCCTCCACCGGGATGGTTCAGATCCAGGAGGCACCGCCGGGACTCGAGCTGCATGCGTCCCTCCAGAGAGAGGGAGAGAGAGGGAAGGAGGGAGAGAGAGAGAGGGAGAGGGGGAGAGAGAGAGAGAGGGAGAGAGAGAGGGAAGGAGGGAGAGAGGGAGGTGAACAGGGAGGGGGGGGGGAGCGAGAGACTTGGCCGGCGGTGAGGAAGGGATCACCGGCCACTCCCGCTCAGGAGGCTCGGAGGAACTCCGGATGACCGGCTGTCTGTGTGTGTGTGTGTGTGTGTGTGTGTGTGATGATGATTTAAGATTTAATAATGCAGCACAGTAAGAAACATTTCAAATTCAATTAGCAGCAGTGATTAATCTTTAATAATTCACTAACACGAAGCTGGTTTATCCTGTTAAAGTCATTGATACAATAATTTAATTATGTTTGAACTTAACTTAATTAATTAATTGAGTTTAAACTGGATGTTTCACACTTTTAATTCAGTTTGTGTTTATTTCAGGAACTTTAAAAAGATCTATTTCATTATCAATCTATCTGAAGTTATTTCATCATCACTTTGACATTATTTTCAGCCATATTGATACATATTGTCATTATAAGTCATCAATACATGTTTTTACAATAATTCATCAAATCTTTAAGTTGTTCATTCACAACAAATGAAAGTGTGAAGGACAAAAACCAGTAAGAAGTTTTTCCTGTTAAAAACTGGCTGACATATTTTTAGTAGTTAAACGTCACTAAAGGATGTTTTAGAAGAAAGTGACTGTTCAGACTTTTCAACTTCAAGCATCAAGGAACAGCAACACACAAAATATTCAGACACAGACATACGCTCCAACACTTACAGTCAAAGCAGTAAACATAAAATATTGTTAAGGTTGTGGATAATTTGAGGTTGAGTTTTATTACTGAAGGAAACATCAGTTGAGTTGCACAAACTGCTCAGATTCATCTGTCACTGTGTCGTCTGAATGAGAAATCAATCATCATCAGATCAGTGTTTCCTCTTCATGCTCCTGTAGCTCAGGCCTTCATGGATCATTACAACATGTCAGTCTGTGCATTTACAGATCACCACGTGCAGTGTGAACATGATTAACACCTCCATCCTGCAGATTCATTTGTAGCTACAGATCACAGTTATTCTATAAATATAACGAAGTGAATGAGTTTCTAATTTGCTCTTAGATTTTCTGTTTTGTTCACGTCCTGCTGTTTGTGCTGTTGTGTCTGTTTGCTTCATTCACACACTCTCATGCCGTGTCATAAATCCTAATCAGTCGTGGTCAGTGTGTTTAAACTCATAAATTTCTCCCTCTAATGGCTCACAGAGGAGGGAGGGTCCACGGTTGTAAATTCCAGGTTGTTTTAGGGAAAATAAACTGCTGCTGCTGCTCCAATCACCCAGATGACGGGGCCTCATTTCAGATAAACTACAGATTACCTCGAGAGACATCAAACAAGGCTGATTGGTGGTGATGGCGGTGTGGTCTGCAGTGTGTAGGTGTGGTATGTGATAGCATTGCCATGGAAACAATATGGCCAGTTGATATTTTTAACCCCAGGGGTCTTTTCCCGACTCCTACGCAGCAGCGCTGGGTTAAAGTTGGTGTCTCAGGAGTCTTTCTGTATCTGTTGTCAGAGATCAGCTAAACCAAACGTGGACACTGTGTATTTTTAGGATGGGAAATAACCTTTAGGCGATTATTAACGTATTGTGGCCTCACCCAGAATTCAGATTGTACAAATATCAACATCCTCAACAGGATTCAGCCTCAGCTCACACAAAACACTGATTTTCTGATCTGTTGCACGTTCATTAATACAGCATGAGGCCTCGAGGCATAAAGCTTGTTGAGATTTGCATAACAGACACAATGTTTATCTCATTTGCATGAACATACAGTACCAGTCAAAAGTTTGGACACACCTCCTCCTCCTTTTATTTTTGTTGCATTAGATGAAAACGTGCATGGACATGTCAGATGAAGTGTTGGAGGAAACGGATCATCTGCTGCAGAGGAGAAGGTCGTCACAGTTAGCAGCCTCACACATCAACAAGTCTAACAGCAGCTCAGATCAGAGTTCACACCTTCATGGTCTGAATGACTGCAAACAAACCACCAACAAGAAGACAAGAAACACAAGGACCAGAGGAGATCTGGACTTTATGATGAGTCCGCCATGTCTGAAGCTGACAGGATGGTGTCTGCATGTGTGGTTCCCACCATGAAGCATGAAGGAGAAGGTGTGATGGTGTGGGCATGACCTGACCTCCACGATCACCTGTCCTAAAAACCTGCACGAGAAGGTGTGTCCAAACTTTTTACTGATCCTGTTTAACGTGACCAGAATCATCCTCAGCTGCTCCTGGAAAACTAGAAACACACTCCAGGTGTAACTGCTGCGTGTGAAGAGAAAAGAGCAGCAACACATCGTGTGCTGGAGGTTTTACAGGCGGCAACACATTTCATCAAAACCTGTTGTGTCATGATGTAAAAGACAAACTAAGTCAATAACTCCTTTTATAAATAAACCATGTCACACACACAGATCACATTCCAGCTCTCACATCACCAGGGAGTGAGGGGAATCATTGTCTCGTTCAGTTCCAGGCACAGAGGGGAATTTCCATTAAAAGCAGCTAATTGGACAAAAGAAGCTTTGACGTGGCTGCTTTCACAAGTCGCAGCAGCTGTAAGAGAGAGAGGCCGATGATGGAGGGAGATGAGGTGAGGACGAGTGAACAAACAGAGGAAGGAGAGAGGAGAGATACAGCGAGAGAAACACCTGCTCTGTGGAGAACTCAGCTCTTGCATAAATTAACAGCTGCTTTCTTCTGGCAGCTGTTTGCAGTCTTCCCTGAGCCAGAGGAAAGCCGCTGACTGATGAACCTGTTTCAAGGTTTTATGTTTATTCATTTGAACCATTTCAATTATTTATCCATTACCTTTAATCGCAGCATGTCTGTCCACCGTGACCCGGGTTCTGCCTCGCTGCTGTCGCCAAGTGTTTGCTCATGGTGGGAAGTGTTGAGTCTCTGTAAGTCATATTATAAACACTGACAGCCTCCTGGCTCATCAAGAAATCGGCAAAGACCGGCTGAATGACACCTGTAACGACACCCACCTGTCAATCAAAGCGTCCACGCTCTTAACCCTGCATAACTTTAAGCCTTAATATAATGTGAACAGGTGAGTTGTATATAAATTCACCCTCAGTACAGTTGTCATGAACGGGGAAATTAGCTACAGAGACCAAAACTGTTTTTTGTACCAGGCTGTAAACATGTTTATTTCTGCTGTGAAGTTGGACATTTGGACATGGGGACTTATGGAGACTGACTCACTTCTGGAGCCAGCCTCAAGTGGACGTTAGAGGAACTGCAGGTTGTGTCTTCAGGTCACACGCTTCATTATATTAGTCTAGAGCTGCTGTATATGAAAGTGTCATGAGATCACTTGTGTTTTGAACAGCTTCAGGTACAAGCACCCGTGTTCAGAAAGGCTTTCATGACGGTTTTAGCAGCACCGACTTCTTTTTAATGGTTACACAGGAGTTCTTGTGCAGCATGGTGTCTGACTGTCTCACATAATTACAGACACTCGTTAGTCAGAGAAGCAGCGGAGCTTTAAATGTCCTGACAGTCCGGCTTCAGATTCAGCCTCAATGAAGATTTTCTTAGAATTTAACATGATTCAAAAAGAAGTTTGAGGCGGGTTAGTCGGTGTGAAATAAGGTCTGGAAGAAGAACTTGAAAATCCATCATGAACTCACTCTGTCAGCTGTTATGTACCCTAATTATTTTACATTAAGTCTGAATTAAAACAGCTCTGAATATTCAAAAACATCATCTACATAAGTTAAAACTAAAAACACAGAACACCCACTGTGACGACCTGAGGGTGCTGCTACATTACAGCAGGATCAGCTCGATGAGAGCGGGTCCATAAAGCGTCTGTCGCTTCAGGCTTTTATGTTTTATGAGTCGAGTTGATGACATAATAAGAAGATGTGATTATATTCCTCAGTGCGATGCAGCTCACCTTCTACAGGACCGACTCATCTCAGCCTGCTCCATCTCTAAAACACATGAACAAGCTTCAGTTTCAGTGTTAAAACATACAGACATGATTTCAGTTAGTTGTATGTAGCTCACACTTTATGGATTAATTAAATGTTTGGTTATTTGAACTGTTGATTTAACACTTGGATACATAAACTGATCAAATCTGGTGATTTTTATTGGTTTTGAGCGAACGCTGCCCTCTTGTGTCCTCCTGTCCTCACACGCTTGTTCCACACAACGTAAGCGATCATCAGCTGTGATGGCAACAAATAACGGACACAATCCTTCAGCGCCTCTGTCCCCTGCAGTGAAGTCAGACTGTAAAGAATCCATCAGACCAGCTGTAGACAGATTTATTTATTGTAAACGTTTGGGAAGGCAGGGATGAGTGAGTACATCAAACCGAGCCCTGCATGTAAATTAACATCTGGGGCAACATTATTGCATCTTCTGCGACCAGGAGAGTTGATCAAACTCGACTCTGCTCAGCACTCCTGTCAATAAGCGTCACTACATCCCTGGATTATCGAGGAGAGCGCAGAGGTGGAGGAGACGGCCTGTTGAGTCTCAAAACACTGGAATGTGGTCGGAAATTCTCAAGCATGCAAACACGAAATGTGCCGAGCGGCTGTGAAACTGACTGACGTGGGAAGACATGAGAGAGAGCAGCAGAGCCGTTCACACATCCACCGATCAAACAAACCGACATCTGTCAGCGTGATCCAACACCGGACACACAAACATACAATCTACTGAGTTAAATACACTATTTACAAGTTGTCCTGGCTAATAAAAGCATCAGTGCTGCTGCATACCTCACACATCACAATCCCTGTTACACACAGTCGTTCATTTCGATCAGCAAACAACCAAAAAATAGCTCTATACGTAACTCAGCAGCAGCTTACCCTCAATATAAATATAGATTATTACTTGCAGATTAACATATTAAGCAAATTATTGATTTGGTACAAAATTAAATATTTTTTCCTCTTTTTAGTCCAAGAAGAGACTTTTTTTTTTTTTTTTTTTTTTTACAATGACACTAAGCTTCCAGCGCAAAAACAAAATACTTTTCTTACATTTGGGTTCATGAAGCTACAAAAACCACGACTGGTTCCTAAATGTGGGAGAGGCCGAATGTTGCGACTGGTCCAAACGTGCTCTATGCTGTGTACCATGGGTGTGAGGAGGGTTGGACCTGGGGGAGAGTCACCGTGGTTTGAGCAGCACTCTGTACATGGCGAAGCCGAGCACCGCGAACACCGTGGCCCCGACGCTCGCCCTCAGCCAGAAGGTCGAGTTCTTCAGGTCTGCTTGGCTTACATGTCTGTTAACAGAGAGGAGAGACGTAAATACAGAAATATGGAGACGCTGGAGCAGCCTAAGAGATGAGGGACATGCAGGATTTAAAGTTATGACACGAGACGATGAGACCAGAAATGAGCTGTGACATCTCTGTTAAGATGAGACGCACTGACATGAGCACAGAAGACAACAAGGAAGACGACACCCGAACGACAGTGAGATGAAAATAGAAAAGTACATGCTGAAAGCAAAACACAGGGAGAAAATGAAGAGATCAGACGACACGACACAAGAAGAAAGAAGAAACGTGGCAGGAAATGATGATGCAGACACAAACATCTAAAAAAAAAAAGAAATAAAAACATGAGAAGACATGAATGAGAAGCTCGGGGTGATGCTGGCGGAGGATCGGAGAGTTTTTTATTAAAAAAGGACCTTCTGAGGACAACGGCGTAGAGTTTGGCTCTGACCGTCTGCAGCAGCTCAGAGTTCAGGAAGTTCTGACACAAGCAGAAGGTGCACCGGTTACAAGTGCACATGCAGCGCAGACGGGCGTGGCTGAGGAGAGACAAACACCAACGTACACGAGAGAGTTAATGATACCGCCACCAAGACATGGAGAGACAGAATCAACGATTTGACGGCAGTAAACTAAGCAGGAGTTCTGGATGAAGCTTCTGTAACTGTGTGATGTGCAGAGAGGATCTGTGTGTGGACTGCGAGCCTCTGGGAGAGATCAGCATCACGGCTCAGCAGGGAAACCCGTTTATCCACAACACAAAACGCAGAGTGCAACACGTCCAGAGGACAGTGAAGCGCATTAATGCAGAATGAAGCACATCATGTCTGATACGAGGCTCGCAGAGAGGAGGGACACCCCCACAGGGAGGCTCGGTTTGGTCCTGGGGCTCGGAGGGAAGTCACAGAGATTACAGTTTGGATTTTGAACCGCAAACTATAAAAGATACGGCGGACTGAGGAGGAAGTGACCGCACAGCGTACAGGAAATACAGAATTTAAACTGCAGAAGTTTCTTCATCATCTCAGGCCGTAACAAAGACAAAAAAATGCTCCATGGAGCTCGCAGGACGTTTCAATAAAACTACAGATTGTGTTACAGTCTCTCTCAGCACGTCGAAACAAGCGAGCTGGTCAGGTGGGATGGAGTCTGTCTGTACTTACGGGTGCATGGCCATCGTGGTCAGTTTGGTGTAGATGTCTTTGCTGGGTGCTGCTGCAGTGTTACACGTGAAGGATTGCGGAGGCGGCATCTTGTGCCTCCTGCAGAACTCCAGCGGACTGCTGCCGTACATCTGTTTGACCTCCGGCAGGTCTGACTTGGTTGCTATCATCATGCATGGAGTTTTACTGTCCATGAAGTATTGCTGAGGAGGCAAGAAGAGAGGGCTGTGAATGGATCTGATGTTTTTAGGACTTTTAATATGACGTGAGTGACGCGCACGCCGTTTTACCTTGAAGACTTTGGCGCAGTATTCAAAGGAGTAAGGGTTGCTGACGTCGTAGACCAGGCAGACGATGTCGCAGGCCAGGTCGGCATCAGACAGGTAGTCGAAGTCGGGGAACACTTCATGAAGCTGAGAGGAACAAAACACAAAGACACAACGGTGAGGAAGAACCAGCGGCATATGCTGAGCCAGAAAGACGGATAAAGAATCACTTAACTCTAACATATTTAACAGTCGTCCTTTAACGAGGTGTATGAGTGGGCGAGATGACTTATAGCTTATTAAAGATAAATACTGAATGATGTAGAAATAATAGGTTTATTTTGAAGGTGCAGTATTTTTCTCTAGATGAGAAAACAATATATATTTCTTATTAACCTTGTCAACTCTACAGTTTTAGAGAAAGGCCGGTTTGATCTGGAGACACTCGCTCTCATGCTGCCAATAACGATGGGACTGTTTGTAGCCTTCACACAGCTCAGACAGTTCAGGTGCTGCCCTGCACATCACCTCACGACCTCTCTAACAATCGAACGCACGAAGATAAGCCCAGAGATAAACTGCACAGTGTCAACATTAATCCTGTTTGATAGTTACAAAGCTTCTCTGGTCAGCTGATGGAAAGAGCTGCGGTGTGAGTGAACACTGACCACACATCAGTTCTGTACATGAAGCCCACTGTGTTTGCACATAAGTATGCTCATGTTGTTCGGTGAACGTGATAAGGAGCTTATAGAAACAGCCAGGTAAGCACAGTCAGGCTGGGCTGGCCGCGATGGACAACCTCACAAATATGAAGAGAATAAAACATAATATTAGTGTCCTTGGTTGTTGCGATCAGCGTTACAGACACGGTCATAACTGCAAAATAAACATTTATATTAGAGGCACGTCTGACACTCACGAGGAGGTATTTCTCCTGGCCGTACACGTACGTAGTGCTGATGGCGTAGTAGGATCGGTGTTCCTCTTTGATCGTTTTTTGGCGCTGAGAGAAGAAACATCATGTGAGAGCAAATCATGCTTTTGTGGAGACTGAGTGAAAGAGCGAAAGCTCGTCTGTGCTGACGAGTATCTTCATGTTTACCACGAGGTTATGACCCAGGAAGGCTTGGAGGAAGCCACTCTTTCCGCTGCCAGCGTCTCCGAAGACATTACAGCGGAAGACGCTGCGCTGCGTCTGCTTCTTCTGCAGGTCAATCTTCTTATCTCTGGTCACTGAAACCACACACACACACGCACACACACACACACACACACACACACACACACACACACACACACACACACACACACACACACACACACACACCTCAGACTGAACTGTTGATTCACTGACATCATAACTGACAAACTCCCCAACAAGAACAATGACCTCAGATATAAATACGAATGTGGAAATAATAATAAAACAATAATGATGTCGCTCACCTGTGATTCCTGCTGCTTGGGACTCCTGCTCAGCGATTATGGAGTAACCCAGGTAACCCAAATACTCCAGGCAGCGCTGCACATCCAGATACGTCGTCAGCCTGAACAAACAAAGACAGCAGAGTCATGAAATATAGAAGCTGACGCGACTGAGCTCATGTGTTTCCTTCTTTACATCCACTCAGACAGACTCACACGTTGGTGTAAGGTGACGACAGGCGGGCACTGTTAGTTTGGCATATTTCTTCATTTCATTCCATGCATCAGTGTTTGTCTTCACGCAAGAAATGTACCAAAATAAAATAAAATAACATTTTATGAATCAGGACATATCTACTGAAGAGTTGAAGGATGTGTGTGTAGGATTTGGAGACATCTGAAGGGTCATCAACTGTGTTTAATTTGTCCGTCCCAGGCTGCTGCAGAAACATCAGCTCAACATGGACTGAAGATTATTTTGTATTTCTGTGTTTTATTAGAGGGAGTTTGGTTGGAAATGATGAATTTGTGGTTTATAAAACTTTGAAATGAGACATTAGGTCGTCTCTGCGTCCTCGTGTCTTCTTCGATGAAACCACCAGAGGGTGCCAAACTCAGAACACACACACACACACACACACACACACACACACACACACAGTGGCTTTAATTTAATGAAAGCACTCACGTCCACTGGGACAGATATCCCTGGTAGGTGATCCATCCCTGCTCGTTAGTGCAAACTGTGTTATTGACATCCGGGCCCCACGGCATGTAGGGAAACACATCGAACAGGTCGCTCAGCTCGTCTGGTGACAAGGCACAGTCACGGTCCTGATGAGACACAGACGACAGAGGTGGTGAAATATGGCACAATGACTGAAGCACACATTCACAGTTTGACACTAATCTCTAGGACAGAAAGCAGATCGTGGCTCGACCCGACGCTTTCACTCCTTTGACTTTCATTAGTAACCTCGCGGCTAATTCTCCCGTCAATCCCTCCTCAGCGACGGGAACTTAAGGCCTCAGCAGGTGGTCAGTGCTGGCGCTCTGTACTGAGCAGCTTCTCGTAACGTGCCTCTCCAAGTCTCACAGTAAATACAGAACCGGACTTGCAGGATTGTACCTTGTCGTGTTTGTCAAAGACGCTCTGGAGGAAGAGGTAGGCGTTGTGGTTGAGCTCTGTGGTGCAGTCTGGAGGAACTTTCAACCTACAGAGTGAAATATTGTAAAATAAATGTGACAATCGACGAACCTGAGCAGAACACAAGACACACATTACTACAGAGATGAAAGAAGATTAAGGCTCAGTAATCCTGCTGAGGAAAGGTTCATATCCATTCTCTGTATTGATCCTCCCTTGATAATAACTATAGTGTTACATCGAGCACTGAATCTCAGGTGTCGCTTCAAGACGGAGACTCACGGAGGGAAGAGGTAGTCCTGATTTAACTCCAAGTCGTCGTCGTATCCGAACCTCCTCAGCACGGTCCACGTGGTTTCATGACGGCCTCGCTGGATGAACAGCGTGTGAAGGAAGAGGAAGCCTGCAGAGGAAAGGAAGCAAACAATCTTTTAGTGTTTGTGCTTTGAGGATCCTGATCCGATTCAGAGGCTGGGTCTGATTGTGAATGTTAATTATTGAATGAACTCATTCTTGTGAACTACCTCGAGGACTGGGTCACGTAGAGATCAAATGCTGATCATTCAGTTTAAAGTTGTTTTTTTATTTCTTTTTAGGAAGTTAGGACTCTTATTTTGAAGAGTTTTGTTACGTTTCCTTCTTTAGTTTGAGCAGCGTCTTCCTCTTGTAGTCTACCTCACTCTTGTTGTATCACACATGCAATAAATAACTTTATTTTACCGAGCACGTCTGGTTTCATGTTGCTTCCTCTTCCCTAAGCCGGGTGCTTACACATATCTTTCTTTTTGTGCTTCTAAAAATAAAAAATAAAACTGTACAGGAGATGACAGTTTATCTTCTTTCACTATTTTTCATTAACATGAATATTTCCTGTAATATTTCTAACCATTGTCTCACCTCATTCAATACTTTCCTCACTGTATTTATGTGCATGATTTGCATCTGTGCGTTCACACTGTTTGTTACCTTTCATACTGTTTATGTGTAAAAAAGAAACTAATGAGAGTTTTCCAATGAATTCTCTCCATTTATGTGGATTTATGTGGATTTATGTGGATTTATGTGGATGTCTGCAGTGCATGTTTTACACCGACCTTTCAGAGAGAGCCCGTTGTCGCACACTCCGTCACTCAAATTCCTCCTCACCACATTTTTTACATCCTCCAGCGCTTGAGGCTCGAGCGGGGTGTTGAAGCACGTCCGCTGCGACACAAAAACGTTGTTGTTGTCAAAACTCAAAGGTCCTCTGCAAAGCGTATTTGTGGTTTGTTAACAGCTACGATCGGTTCACCTGGAAGAAGTTGAGCTCATTGTCGTTGAGAATCCCGTCGTTGTCCAAGTCGGACACTTTGAAGATTCGAGTCAGGGCTTTTATACAAAGCGGCTTCATCTGAGAGTTTAAAGAGAGTCAGTCAGACAAATACAGGCCGCTGAGACACAAACAGCGGTGCAGACTGCACACAGTATATCTGAGCTCTTACGTCTTTCTTCTCTGGACAGTACAGGGGACCTGTGGGGTGCAGAACTGCCTTCTGGGCGTAGTAAAACAGCTCTGAAATGTTCTTCAGGTTCTTTGCTGAACACTGTAAACAACAAGAAAAAGGACGTCTGGTTTGACTGCAGCCTCTAAAAAAACATGTCAATACTAACAGTACCTGTTTACCTTTCTGTGTGTGTGTGTGTGTGTGTGTGTGATCTAAGTCAGGAGCAGACAGGGTATTAACACAGAGGATCTGTCTGAGCGACGTGCCTGGTCTAATTAACGTGTCAGGAGATAGTATTCTGTTAAAGGGTAACACGCGAGGAGGACGACAGGTTAATGTATGGAAGACAACAGTCAGTGTTATTGATTGATTATCTGGAGGCTGCAGACTTTAACAGCTTCACATGACTGATAACTTGTTGACACGTGTGTGTGTGTCTGCGTGGTCATGAGGATCGATTGCGCTGCTATTGCATTACTGGAACGTGGAAGTGTGTCTGAAAACAACTCTCTCACCTCAACACAAGTCTCGATCTCACTGTACTGGTTCATGATGGGCAGGATGGTCTCCATGCTGCTGTGTTCCACCAGGTCCGACTTGTTCCCCACCAGGATGAGAGGAACCCTGAGCGATCGGAGAGACACGCAGAGCAGTGTTTGAACACTAATGTAACTCGAAGTGTATTCCTGTTATTCAGCAGAACGTTCATGTGTTTTAGTATTTTCCAGTCCAGAAGCAGTGACTCATTTCATGGTGAGGACACAAAAACGTCTCATGTGAAGTGAAGACAAGCGTCTGTGAGACATTTTCCACCCTGTGACCATCGCTCATCACTTCAGACACTCAAACATTCCTCCACGAAGTTCATCGCGTTAGGAGCACAGACTGTCTAAAACCTGGACGTAGTCTCTGAGACGTCCCCGCAGACTGTCTAAAACCTGGACGTAGTCTCCGTGACGTCCCTGCAGACTGTCTAAAACCTGGACGTAGTCTCTGTGACGTCTGTCTAAAACCTGGACGTAGTCTCCGTGACTTCAGAGGTTGCCGCCTGGTTAGAAGCCGTCCGTGTTGTAACGTGCTCACTGATAAATGGACAAACAGGGACCCTCGTCTCCTTCTCCTCATATTTCACTGTCCAAATGTGAGCTGACAAAGAAAAACTATTTTTAAGTTCACACCTGCTGTCCTTGTCAGTGTTCTCCGTGATGAGAGGGATCCAGTGGCTGGTCACCTGAAGAAAGACAAAAGATCATCACTATATTCAGAGACACATCCTAATCCATCATCCCGTTTAACTGCTGCGGCATAAAAACAAATTATGGAAATCTTCGCAGCAGATGGAACTCACCTTTTCTATCGACTTCTTGTTGTTAACAGCGTAGACAATGCAAATCACATTTGCCTATGAGACAGACAGACGGACACGGACAGTCCATTAGGCGTTTACCTGAACTCAGCACTTCACTGTGAAGTTAACAGAGAAGCAGAAGGAGCCGACTGACCTTGGAGATCTCCTGAAACAGCTGCTCGTCTGTCTGCTCTGCGTCTGCGGGACAAAGACAAAAGAAGCGTCACCCTGCGCTGCAGAGTCAAACAAAGAGACGGTCACGGGCCTTAACGCACCTGAGTAGTCCACAATGTGTGTGGGGACTCTCTCTGGCGTGACGTCTGCAGGTATGGTGATTTCCTCAGCTCGGTAAGGAACCTGGAGACGAACACAAGAGCAGGGCAGCAGTCAAACAACGTCAAACTCGAAGCAGCCACAAAGATCATGTGACAGAAAGATGATGCTTCCGTACCACGTCTGGGAACTCCTCGCTGACCAGGGACATGATGAGAGACGTCTTCCCCACCTTGGCTGTGGATGGAGAGCACAAACTGACTCTTCAGCACTCACAGTAATATTTCAGCTGTATTATTATATTTTATTATATGTTCGGCCTTGTCCATGACTTTCTACTCCTGAGCCAGAGACCTTCTGAAGTTTAAAGTCACTACGTCTCTGTTTAGAATTGAACATCCTTGAATTAGTTTTTAAATCCTTGAACAGCAGCTTCTCTCTCAGGTATGCATCTCTCAGATCAGTTTTCACAGACCTTTTATTTAAGGTGTCTCGTCATTCACTGCAGAGTTTGATGGTTTTTATCGCTCTCTTGTCAAACTGGTTTTAACCCCACGTGTTTATTTATTTAATTGGCTTCATTTTATCACTGCATGGTCAGATTTGATTTATTTATGCTAAATACTGTATATTTTTAGATTTGCTCTGTATGTGTCTCTGTTGTGGCCTCAGCGTGTCATCGAGCCGCCCTTTGTGGCCTCAGCGTGTCATCGAGCCGCCCTTTAAGGACCGCCCACAAAGATCTGAGACTGAAAACTGTTTGAACCTCTGACTCCACATCTCAGTGATAAATATCGTCCAAACATATTTAATGTGTTTGCAAAGAAACCTAAGAATTGATTTTACACTGACTAAATAACCTTAAAACAACCTGATAAAAACCAACCCTAACCTCTGGACAGACAGATATTTAGACAGACAGACAGACAGACGTGGAGACAGACGTGGAGACAGACAGACAGACAGACATTTAGACATTTAGACAGACAGATATTCAGACAGACAGACAGACAGACAGACATTTAAACAGACAGACAGACAGACAGATATTCAGACAGACAGACAGTATATAACTAGAATAAAGTCGTAGCAGGATCAACACATGGTTGAACCAACACAAAAACACAGAAGAAGAACCCACAGTGGAAAATAAAGATCCTGGAGTTCACTTCCCTAAATTCCAGGATATTCCAGGAATTCAATGCCCACATAAAGACACACACATCTCTGCAGACTGCAGTGATGTGTGTGTGTGTGTGTGTGTTACAGTCTACAACATGATGTGTGTGTTACAGTGTGAGCACTAACATTATCATTATCATTACCGTCACAGCTGGACTTACGCTCTCCCACCAGTAGAATCCTCACGTCCTTGCGCATCTTCTCCGGTGTCGACAGACTCGGTAAACCGGAACGTGTCGAACATTTATGCCTCCGTGTGAGAGTGAAGGACTCAGCCCGGCCCGGCTCGACCCGACCCGGCCCGGCTCGGCTCGGCCCGGCTCTGCTCGGCCTGGCTCGGTGGCTAACGGCTACGTTCGCATTTCAGCTCCGGTTCAGTCCGGCTGGTTCTGAACACACGGTACACGCCGTTAGATAACCGGGACAGTAACACGGTGTTTGTTTAGAGATATTCACCTGTCACCTGGCTCCGTGTGTCACCGTGCTGCTACACACACACACACATACACACACACACACACACACCTGACGGTCAACACACACCTAGCCGCCGCTGGCTAACGTGTTTCCCGCCACGCCCCTCTCCAAAGATCGTGTATTAAACAAAGATGGCGGATAACCGGTGGTTTTTGTAGTCCTTTTTGATTAGTTTGATGTGATTTCTGGTACCTGGAGAATGACCTCCTAATTTTTTTTAACTATCTTTACAGCGTCTGTCATCGCTTGTCAACACGCGCCACACGGAAGGAGCCAGACGGAAACTTTCAAAATAAAATAAAAATAAAATGTTAAATGTTGTTTTGGAGAATGTCGGATTGTATAAATGGTATAATTAATACTATACTCTTACTCTTTTGGTACATGTAAATGATATTTTTCATAATAAATAAAGAGAAGAAAATATTAGATATTTTATTTAAGTAAAAGCAGAAATTATACTACTATATTTACTCAGATATGTTCCTCTTTGGTAACTTTAGAAACTAAAATTCAATCTGAAAAGTAACAAGAGCTGCCAGATTAATGAAGTGGAGTGAAAATACAATATTTGCCTGTGAAAAGTAAATTACAAGTAGTAACATAACATAACATAACATAAAAATAACATAAAAATAACATAACATAAAAATAACATAACATAACATAACATAACATAACATAAAAATAACATAACATAACATAACATAAACATAACATAACATAACATAACATAAAACATTACATATCATATCATATCATATCATAACATAACATAAACAAATATTTAAAGCAGGAGTCAGTCGTATATTAGTTTTATTAAAAGTGTTTCACAGAAGACAGCTAAAATGAAACAGTGAGAAAATTAACCTAATTGTTTAAAAATGTGCAAAATGAGTTAAACAGATAATACACATCAAAATAAAAACACAAAGTAACAAAAACATAAAATCTCATCCTTATTATTAATAAATACAATATTTGTTACATGTTTTCAAGAATCAACACTGCGTCTCTGTGGTGTCACTTTGTAGTCCACCACCTCTCAGCAGTGAACAGAGTTCGTTAAATCCCGCTGACACGTTCAGGAGAATCTTTTAAAGTGAGTTCAGTCTGTTTTGTCTGAGCAGGTCCAAGTGTTCCAGTCACTTCCCTCTCGCCAAGTTGGCCTCATCTATGAAGGAACATGAAAGTTAGGAGTGTGTATTCCCTTCACGTGTTATGCATCTGATGAGGTGTAACAGCGGTTTCTTACTGCTGTAGTCCTCTGGGGTCATGGGCTGAGAGATGACCTTCCTGAGGGCCTCCAGCCACTCCATCTGGTCCTGCGCCTGCTCACACATGAACACAAACTGCCTGTCCGGAGTCTGCAGCGTGATGCCGCAGTGCCACCGGCCTCCCCTCGAGCTCCGGCTGCTCTCTGACACAGAGTATCCGTGGCTCTCCGTGCCGATGAAGGCAGCACCGAGCTCTGTGGCATCCTAACGGTGGAAAAACAAAGAAAAGGCCCCACTTTAACTTTAACCGCTCCCTCCTGACTATTTAACAAGCTCAGGTAAGTCCTGAACCGTCCGTCAGTTATGCTGTTGGGGGGACTTCCAGTGATGCACTGAGCTCAGCTTCTTCCTCCAGAGTATTTCTGCTTTTTCATCTGACATGTTCTCTCGGATCAAGGCTGCACCAAAAACTTCTGTTCGATTTGAGGCTATATTAATAAAATTTAACTGTTATTTCACCGAGTTATATATTGTATATTGTTGTCAAGCAAATATCAGAATTTGATGCAAACCCGGAAATGTTGTCCACTTCCAAATGAACGTGATTTGTTTGAATGTATGATCTTTGTATATTTCAGGTAGGATCAGTAGGATAATTGGTTAATATCACATATATAAATATGTATATTTAATGTTTTATGGTGTATTTAGCCACTTTTCACACACACTGTGTCACTGCGTCATTACCAGAGGAGTTTTAAAATACAGCAGCTTCCTGTTCATGGAGCACAGGGTGAACCACCTCTTCTTGAACGGCTCCCGTTGCTGAAAACATCCACAGACAAGAGGACGTAGATAAAGATAAAGAAAACAACTAATTACATCTATAAAATATATCAAAGGTGAATAAATCCAATAATAAATTCAGACCGTTGGGCCAGTTTTCTCCATGTAACCCTCCTTCAGGCAGTGTCTTGTTATCTGAGGTATTAACTGTGTAAAGACAGACAGGTGGCGCTGTTAAGTGATCAAGAAGCTGCAGTTTAACACGTTCATTTTCACAGTTCATCTGAGCCAAGCGTCTCACGTCACTATCTCGAAGAGTGGGATGTTTCTTCTGGAGGTACGCCAAGCGAGTCGCCCGGATGGCGTTGAACAAGGCTACCATCACCTACGAGGCATCAGACAGAGGAGAGTGTGTGAGGAGAGGACACGCGACAGGTTCATAAAGACAGATCTAACTATCATCTACTAACTGAGCTCACCTGGCCATTCTCGTGATACACAAACAGATTCCTCATCCGTTCGCCGTGCAGGTAGGAGATCTGCAGACCATTCGTATGATTGATCTTCTCTGGCTGGAAAACTGCATTCAGGTCCTTCATGCAGATGACAGCTTTGGGAACTTTGGACTTGTTTTTTGAGCAGTGGATTGAGGAAGGAAACAAAAATGTATTTGTGCTCGACCCGTGAAAGCAGAGAAATCTGCGCTGCACACTGAAATAAATTGCAACAGAAGTACTCACATCCTCTTTAATGAAGTATCGCAGGGTGAAGTCTTTCCGGGACAGCAGGAAGATCCTCTTGAGAAACTGCTTGTTGTCTTTGCCCTTCTTCCAAAGCGTTGACTCAAACAGGTCTGAGATAAACACATCACATAAACGAATAAAGGAGATGGAGATCATCCAGATAAAGAAGACGACGATATGAAGGACACTTACCTGAGCTGTACGCCTGCTGAAAGTAGCTGTTTTCTCCTGTGAATTCTCTTCGTTCGTACTTTGCACGAATCCACTGATCTCTAAGAACACTGGAGACACAGTGAAACACTCTTTACAGAATCCAGCTTAATTCAATAACACAGCAGCACTCAGTAACTCAAACTGACTGGACCAGAAACATTTAACATTTAACTAACAGATGCACTTATGAAAGCTCAACCAAATTTAGACCTTTACATAGTCCCATTTCAAGTTTCAGGTTTCAGGTACATTATAAAATATACTAAAATAGAATATGAGAAATGTGCACACATGTTTTACACATGTATTATCAGCCTGTATTCAATAAATACATTATATAGTACTCAAACACACATGATGCTCTCTGCTGCACTAACACTCATAAAACATTATAGATGTGACTCATATTAATTTATAACTACAAGCGTCTTATGGATGCTAAACTCCAGGTTGACTGACGGCCAAATAACATCAAGGCTGCCTACACTCACCCACACTCTAAGAAGAACCGGTTCTTGAAAAGTTCTGGAGAAGCTTTTGATATTTTTGCGATCTGACCTGGTTTAGATCAAACTTGAAACAACAAAGTGACAGTTTGAACCTACTGACTGCAAAAACAATATTTTAAGAGCCGTGATAATTCATGTTATTAGAAATGTTCTTTGAGGAATCAGAAGGTGAGAAGTTCCTCTCATCATCACCACGAAGAACCGCTTCAGGATCTAACTCCAACTTTTATTTTTAAGTGTGTATACACACATTTAAACCAACTGTAGTAAGAACACACGCAGTGTCATCAGTTATCATTGAACAACAACAACAATAATGGAATTGTTGCACATGGATCCCAGCTTCCTCACACTGACTGAAGCTCTGAGAGGCCTCGCCCCGAGTTATGTCTTTTATTATTTATGTCTTCTGTCCCTTCTCACGTCCTGAGAGCCTCGAACACGTCAGAGACTTCAGTCGTGAAGAGGAGATCAGGACTGTACACTCTGTTCAAATCTATTGTTTATGTGTTCTGCTTTATAATAAGTGTGTTTGTAAAGGTGCCGTATGAATAAAGCCTGTTATTGATGAATGAGTCTGTAGTAGCTCCACCTGTGTACCTACGAACTGTCAGTGTTCCTCTTTTTGTAACTGTCTGCTTCCATTCACTAAACACATCTGTTGTTTCGCCTCCATGGCGACGACACTAACGAGGTGAATGTGCTGACGGTGACTCACAGGCAGTCTTTCTGCTGAGGCCGGTAGAAGAAGGCGGGAACACACTTCTCATAAACGGCTTTGGCTGCAGAGTTTCCCGTCTCACGCATGAACTGCAAAGAAAAGGTGTGACACGCCCAGAAGTTAATATTCACTTTGTACATCCCCGTACTGCAGAGGAGGTCTGATCGAGCAAGACTTGGTAAAACTAAAGTTGACATCAGTGTACAGTCACTTTCTGTCACATGTTCATATATATGCAGTGACATGCATGGTGATAGTTCACACTCATGAGGTCATGTTAAAAAGGTGAGTGTGAAGAATAATAATTAATAGAAAAAGAGGAAGGATGGCAGCCGATAATATTAATAAAGTGTCTGAACTCGTTTGGTGTTTGGATGATGGTGACTCACCGGACCTGATCACTTTGTTCCACATCTGTGTAGACCAGAGCTGGTGATTCGACATGACTGGACTCTTAAATGTGCGTTCATCTTTGTAACGGGCTTTATGCTCTGCAGCCTCTCTCTGTGATTGTGGATGGACTGTTCTCTCTGACAGTCTGATCACGTCCTGCATCAACGTTCTGAGCCCTAATGTGAGCTGACGACTACGATTCCTGACTTTTATTTACTGACACAAGTCTGTTCTTTGTGTGTGATGTTCTTGATACAAAATCTGAATGAACTGGGCATGCTCGCTTTATACACACACCACAGAGCCAGTGGTGCCACCAGGGGGTGGCCAGGGGTGGCCACGGCCCCCCTTACAAATTTGCTGGCCACCCCACTCGCCAGTCACATGGATCTTATCGTCAGTTATGTGTTTCATCCCAAATCACAAATGCACAGCCAGGCCCAGGAAGCCGCTCTTGACCTTCCATCACTCACAGCGTGTGACCAGTCACCGATTTCAAAAGGAGGGATGAGAGAAGACGGAGAAGACAACTAGTGAGTGAGTAAGTACATTTCTATAGTAAAAGAAGAGGGGGGAGTATGACGTGACATGCGCTTTTTAAATGCCACATGGTGCCGTTTACAGCACCTGTTACACAAACCTTAACGTTAGCTGCAACAGCAGACCAGGGGCAGGAAGCACCAAAACCAGGTGTTCCACCTGTTCCTGGACCAACAGGTGAATTTATGACTGTGTGGCCCTAATAATGAATCTGATGGCTCAGCCAGATAGTAACGTCATCTGGAGAAATGTATGTTTATAGTGTGTTTACATTAAATTACAAATCATGACATAATCACTTAAAGCTTTTTGATTCATGTTTGATGGTAGTTCAGTTTGACTAGTCTGAATAGAAATGCCTATAGGCTGTTATTATAGCTCTAATTGATAATTACTATAGAGAGGCGCTAAGTATTATTATTACTATTATTATTATTTTAATGATGTTGCCTCTTGTTTCATCATAGATATCTCCCAGTCAAGAGCAGAGCAGCCCAAGCAGCCACAGCTTAAACCCTTCTCTAGAACCTATAGTGGACAGGAGACTGTTGATCCCTGGTGGGAAACTCTTGTTGAGTGTTTCTGTGCTCGCTTGTTGCTTGCTTGCAATTGTTTTGATTGCAATAAATGTACATCTTAAAATTAAGCTGTGTGTGTCTTTTTAAGGATGAAGTATTTCTGATTTTTTCTAGTAGCCTGTATACTACAACAGTATAATAAAATCCTGAAATGATGGCTTTTAGTTTTGTTGTTCCACCCCAAGAATTTAAGTGGCCCCATCTGGCCGCCCCTATGAAAATGTTTTGGAGGCGCCCCTGCACAGAGCATGATTCATGTTTACTTATATAACTGGTCCATGCAGTGCACCTGAGTGGAAGCATCTCTTTAATTTCTCACTCCATCTGTATGTGACTACAAACATGTAACATGTACCTCGACCAGTGAATCCTCCCAGCGGTCCAGGCGTATGGATTTCACTCTGCTGACAGCAGGCAGATTACGATGCATCCCCGAACAGTTCAGGCACACAAAGACACCGAGAGTGTACGAGGCCCAGTCCGGATCTGTGAGTGAAAACACACGAGAGGGAACTAAAAACACGGCACGCACTCGAGATGAGAGGCCGAGGACAATGCAGCGAAGTGAGAGTTTCTTCTGGGAAGAGAATGTGCTGAAAAATCAGTGTACATTAAAGATTTGAGTGAGTGTGTGTGTCGCTCACACGGATGGACTGTCAGCAGATTGTTACAGGAGGAACAGTGAGGTCACACCACAGAATATACAGCAGCCACCACTTCCCCTTATAGAAGCAGTCATATAAACGTGACATATTCCTTTAGAGATAATTCACTGTCACACAGCTCTCTGTTCACCTTTCTTTAACACTTTAATGAAGACATCATGTGTGGCTCTGGATCTTCAGTGTACTCACCAGGAGCTCCACAGTCAGCACACGAGTTGTTGCCCGGCTGTTGCACCAGTTCGATCAGCAGCTTGTTATTTCTCTCCAGGCTGGCCATCGGTGAAGGTGGTTTGTGTCGGTCAGTCAGACTGACAGCTGAGTCCCAGCAGAGGAGCCACGTACAGGTATGAAGTCCATGCTGACTCGTCCACACACTGAACGCTTACAGAGCTCTGTGCCAGGTTACAGTGACCAGCAGCTGCATTTCCTCTTACCAGCACGGCATCATGAAGTTTATTGTTCTGCACACAAACACTGAGGTCCAGAAATAACAGAGAAAGGAAGTGAAACCGACGTCACTGAAAAAGGCTGATTGAGTTACAGTATCAGCATGACTGTACACAGCCAGGCAGCCCAGTGTCAATAAAGTTTGATTCATCTAAACAGATTTTGTTCATTAATCAAAATGCAGGGTGGACATGACGTCATGAAGCAGCCACTGCTCAGGGAAGTTTTTAATTCTCAGGCTCAAACATTATTTATAGAAAACTGACATGGTGCCTTTGTGTTTCTATGGAGACACTAACTCATCAGTGATGTTACCTTCATCCTTGAGTCCATCCTCATCTCCATCAGCGTCTGGTACCGAGGTCAGACTGGCTGCAGTCTGCAGGACTCTGAATCTGTTTTCACCCTTGACACAAACTATTTGGGACACTCCCCTCTGGCCTAATGGTCTACTAACCCCTATGCATTACATCAATACAAACCTTTTGGGACACACACACGTTTTATAGAATAAGCTTTACTCCAGCTCTTTTCATTTAAAAACATATTGTTTATCTCTCTCTCTCTCTCTCTCTCTCTCTCTCTCTCTCTCTCTCTCTCTCTC
>NC_040020.1:8214910-8237953 GCF_000972845.2 Larimichthys crocea
GGGACACACACATGTTTACAGAATAAGCTTTACTCCAGCTCTTTTCATTTAAAAACATATCGTACAAATATTTATATCTATATATATATATTTATATCTTCTGGCACTTTATTTTTCTTTCGTTTTCGTTTTCGAGGTGTTGATTCACATTTAAACAAACACAGCCTGTGTGCAGAATATTACATGAGCGTGTATCAGCAAAACTGACTTCAAGTATTAAAAGTATTTCTCCTGCAGCAGATCGGCCTCTCAGTGTTTCATTCTCATATTTTAAATAAAGTATAAAGTAAAATAGAAACACAGAATAATAGTACGTACAGTTACTGAGTAAACAGACACATATTCAGTCTCACGGATATAAACATGAGAACACATGAAACTTTTCAGCCTGATGATTCGTCCTCGTTACATCAGAATCAGAAATACTTTAATAATTTATTTTAGTTACAATACTCCAGGTAAACAAACAAACAAAACAAAACAAATGTAAACAGGTAACCATCCATTAAGAACAAAGTATAAATATATAAATGTGTATATAAACACTCATGGCTTTTTTTTTTTCGACCCCCGCTTGCCGCCTCGCGACCCCCCGGGGGTCCCGCCCCTCATGTTGCGACCCGGAGCCTCAGTGCGCAGCCTCTGCCGCGCAGCACGTGGCGCTGCTGTGCACCTCTGATCCGCCGGAAACACACGAAGAAGAAGCAGCAGCTCTCCGGAACTAATGTGAGCGTCGTTCGTTGTTTCACTCCGGACATTATGCGCTGCCCGTGTCCCCGGTAACATGTCGGAGCTGCAGCTTTAATTAAATAAATTAACTAAATTATTTTAATTAATCTCTGACATTAAGTGTCATCATTAAGTGTCATCATTAAGTGTCATCATTAAGTGTCATCATTAAGTGTCATCATTAAATCAGCATGTGGCGCTTCAGACGCTTCGTGTCGGCGGCGGTTCAAAGTGAGTCTCTTCTTCTTCGGTGGTTTGAATTAGCGACAGCTAGCTCTGAATGCTAACTCTGTTAAACAGGTTAAAGTGGCTGAAGACAGAAGAAGAAGAAGAAGAAGACAGACTGAAGACAGACAGACTGTCCACAGACTGAAGACAGACTGTCCACAGACTGAAGACAGACTGTCCACAGGCTGAAGACTGTCCACAGACAGACAGACTGTCCACAGACAGACAGACTGTCCACAGACAGACAGACTGAAGACAGACTGTCCACAGACAGACAGACTGTCCACAGGCTGAAGACAGACTGTCCACAGACAGACAGACTGAAGACAGACTGTCCACAGACTGAAGACTGTCCACAGACTGTCCACAGACTGTCCACAGGCTGAAGACAGAAGACAGACTGTCCACAGACTGAAGACTGTCCACAGACTGAAGACTGTCCACAGACTGAAGACAGAAGACAGACTGTCCACAGATTCTGTCCACTGTGTGTCTGTCTGTCTAGTGTGTGTCTCGAGTGTGTGTGTCTGTGAGGTGTGCTGTGTGGTGTGTGTCTGTGTGTGGTGTTGTTGTAGTGTCGTGTGAGTGGTGTGTTGTGTGTGTGGTTGTGTGTGTGGTGGTGTGTGTGTGTGGAGGTGTGTGTGTTATAATCTAATAATCTCTGAACCAGATTTATTCTTTATTTGTTTACATTAATTCTGCATTTATAATCTACACTTCATATTACTTATAGTTTGTGTTGTGGTGTGTGTGTGTGTACAAAAAAAAAAAAAAAATATATATTTTTTACTTATGAATTATTTTACATTTTCCTCTGTTATGTTTGTTTGTTTGTTTAAAACATAAATATAATGACTCACACACAGTCTGCTCATATACTGTCATACCATCAACATAAACAGCCTCACTGTCTGTCTGTGTTCTGAGTGTTTCTATAGATAGACAGACAGATATATAAATATAAAGATAGATAGATTGATAGATTCTCTCTGTACGTATCAGTTCAGTGTTTACCGTGTCAGTGTCGTCCACTGATCATGTGACCAGCAGCTCCTCCTAACGCCATCAGTGAGATAAATCTGCTCGTATAGAAGTCATCAGTCTGTTTACCGTGAAACTGGAGCCACCACAGATCTGTCCAATGAAGCTGGTTCTGATCCAGGATCCGTCTCCAGAAGTAGGTTCTGATTGACGAGCTTCCTCTTGTATGTCCTGCAGGTCAGTATGCGGGACAGTCTGGCTTATTCCGCCGCCAGTGCACATGTTGCTGGCGGAGCCGGGTTCCCGTGGCAGGATTCGAGACCCTGGACAGCACCCTGACCTCCGTGTCCGCGCCCTGCAAAGACGACAAAGGACCGCTGGACGCGTTCTACACCTCCGAGCAGCGAGACGCCATCCTTCATCGGCTCAACACCGCCACGCTGGCTGAGCTCGCCGTCGTCAAGCTCCTGAGAGGACGCAAGTCTGTCAACATTGTGGAGTACAGGACTAAGAACGGACCCTTTAAGACTCTGGAGAGCGTGGTGAACGTGCCGCTGCTCAAGCACAAAAGCGCCGTGACGGTCTTCAACTCGATCCTCAACCCGGTGAAGAAGGAGAGGAAAGTGAGGATTCAGCTGGCCAAGTTCATCAGGCCGGAGATCGACAGGTCCTGGCTGGAGGTGAGGACGTCCACCCTGTCTCAGGCTGACGGGGACGCCTGCTCCGGTCTGAAACATCTAAAATCAGTGCATGAAGAAGCAGAGATGCAGCCTGTGGTTGTGATGATGATTCTGTGTTTGTTTCCTCAGGATGCCAGCTCCATCGTGTCACTCGTATGTGGAACTAATAAGATCGCCTGGACTCACGTGGACCGCGGGATGACCGTGCTGGACTGGCAACAGACGGAGTGTCCAAACTTCTTGAGGGGGACTTACATGGCTTCTGCTTACTTGAACGACGTGAGTTAACGTTCACGGTTCATTCAGAGATTTGTCGAATGATTCTCTGAGCGTGCAGAATCTAACCTGCAGCGTTTGATTCTTCTCCGTCAGGTCTCCGTTGTTGTCGAACTCCTCCCGTCAGCTGACTTCTACATAATAGAGAAATCCTCCATCTCGGTCCAGAACACGGCTCTGTTCCCGGTCATGGCCCACATGAGGACCGTGGAGGCCATGCTGTTCGCTCTGCTCGAGCCCAGAAACTCGTCACCCGAGTCCAACATTCCTCCCAGGTTTGAAAGAGACAAACACACGTCGGCATTTATTTTGAAACGTGCTGAAGGTTCCTGACTTCCCTTCTTTCCCGTGCAGGGTTTTGAACATGATGCGTACCGCCGTGGGACGTCACTTTGGACTCATGGTGGGCGAGTCGCGGACCAGCGGGGCACAGACGGTCCGACAGCTGATGACGGAGTCGGTGACGCAGAAGCTTCCCAGGATAAACTTCCCCCCCGAGCTGCTGGTGAAGTACAGGAATTCTTTCCAGATGGGCAGCAGGCAAGGAGGCGAGGAGCTCTGCGACGCTCTGCTGCAGGCGGTGGCTTTTTACGAGCTCCTCAGTGAAACTTCCAGTTAGCCGACACGTGGACCGACCTCATCCCGCGACCAGCTGTACCCAGTGAAACGAGCCCGAGGGACCCTGATGCACATTCTTCAGATGTTTACTCATGAACAGATTTGGTGTTCGGTTATGTTACATCAAACACACTAATACGTTTTTCTGGATGCTGAAGGTTGCTGCTCTCGTGCATAAAGTAACAGCTGCTGGATTTTTGTTTGCAATAACTCGAAGATAAACTGCACCGACGTCGACCCACGTCAGCACCTGGACGATCAGAGTGTTTTTATATTCTTTAAAAACGATGAACATGATTTACAAAAATAGAATTTTTTTATTCACTTTTCCTGGTTGGACGTATGCGTAAATAAAAACAGATTTCTCATGTGAAGTGCTTTCAGTACACACACACACACACACACACACACACACACAGAATTTCAGTCTTTTAGGGTGGCCGCCAAAGCGTTGCAAAGTTTTTGTGGACCGACCGACCAGCCAAGTAAACACTGAGCGCAGTACAGTGACGTAGTGAGGGTGGAGGTTCTACCATCTTTTACTCTATGAGAAATCTTCTGCCAGAAGTCTCAGTGTCGACTTTGAGAAGCTGCTGAGGTAGTTCAGACTCCTGATGCGGGAGATAAATGATGAGAATTAAAACACTGACTCATCGCGGTGTACACTGACGTGAGCGGGTGTCTTACAGTGTCTGTCTCACCTCGCCGGCTCCTCTTTCTGTCGTCGCTGTCTCTGGGAGCGACAGACATAACGGAGGACCGGCATGTAGTCGACAGCGACGGCTCGTCTGTTCCCCAGCAGGCTGAAGGAATCACTGCTGAGCACCGACCTGCTCAGCTCGAACCTCCTTTGGGACAGGCTGGAGGGCACAGACATGACGGAGACTGAGGTTTCCTGCTTTAGAACGATACAACATTGGTGCTGCAGAGCAGACTCACCTTGGTGCACACAGAGGTTGGAGGCTAAAGCTGAGGCTCTGTGTTTTGGAAGACGCAGGTGACGTCAGTCTCTCCACCAGCCTCCCCCACCTTGCATCTCCCAGGTCCTGTCTGTATTTCTGGGCGTCAGTCCACGCTTCGGATACTCGCCACAGGCACCTGTGACACCCCAAACCCTCAACAGCAGCCTGAATATCCAGCAGCCTGTCCTGGCTGCCGCCCTTCTCCTCCTCCTCACTCATCTCATCCAACAAGCCGTCCTTTATCTCCGCTCCTGTCCAAGCGAACGCCTCAGGTCTGCACGAGCCTGAAACAAGCGGCTCTGCAGGCGGCATCGTGGCATCGAGGTACGACATGAGTCGGTCAAGGCGTCCAAACAGTCGGATGACACTTTGGCTGCGTTTCGTTCAGTCTTGTCTCTCGAGCTTGAGGTCGAGGTGTCAAACGTTGTGATATGTCTCCTCCTGCTGAGCCTGGAGACTTTCCTAACAGGTTTACTGTCGTCGACTGACACCTTTGGACTTGGCTCACTCTGTAGCCCAGAACAAGTCCCCTTGTCCAGGTGGTGGACTGAAGTGCCCTTGGCCCCGATGGGTAGAAGGAGCTCCAGGTTGGAGTACAGAAGAGGCACGCCTCGTCTCCAGCTCTCAACCAGCAGCCTCAGGAGGTCGATCGTGTCCGTTTCAGACCAGAACTGACACTGAACAGTTAAAAGAAAGAAAATAATGACAGATGACGTCGACAGAGTTCATAAACACGAGGTGAAGATCTCAATACTTTACCTTCAGTAGCTTCTTCAGCTGGTCTTGGGTCGCAGAGTGGAGGCCGAGCATGCAGGCAGTGCAGCCTGGAAGCTGGAGGTCTGCACGCTCTCCTGTGTCGGTAACACTCGAGTCTAGACGAGGAAATAAAGACAGTTCCTGTAAATCTGTGATTCACAACACTCTGAATGATCAGGGGGGTGTTCTCCACAACCATTCATCTCACCATTCATTCATATCGGGGGCTTACTCTGTCCTCCACCGCTATGCACCCAGAGCTGCAGCTGCAGCAGACAGCGTCTGACGTCACCTCCGGACAGCCTGAGGAGGCCGCGGACGTCATCCAGCTCCAGTCGCACATTCTCAGCCAAAGCCACCAGCTGCAGGTAGGTGCAGACATCCACCTCGGAAACAGACGGAGTAAGTCTGTGTCACTCTCTAAAAGTGTGAGCTAACTCGTGAACCATGCATGCGTAGAGATAAAGACTTACAGCTGACGGAGGTTTGAAGATAATTTCCTCCAGGCTGCAGCTGAATCTCTCTCTGAACGATGGATCTAAGGAAGACGTTTAATATTAATCCAATGTTATTCTATTCAAAATTACAGCGTGCGTCTTACCATTGGTGGTCAGGACGACCGGCCTTTTGGTGGTTGTCATGAAAGTCTTGATGGCTGCGAGGAAACCAACGTCCTCATCAAAGATGACATCAACCTGCGGCAGCAGACAGTTTGCAGACGGATCAGCCAAACTGGGCTCATGTCTCGTATCTGTTAAATTATATGTCTCCGAGTGTGGGGATGCCAAATGGTTTACCTCTTCAAACAGAATGAGTGATGTGGCTGTCTTTTTGCTCTGCGGCGTCCTGCTCCATGTCTTGCCGTCTGGTTTTTCAGATGGCGACGGGGCACCGAAGTGGAACTGATCCGCTTTGGCCTTGGTCTTAAAGTAGTTGGCCAAAGTGACTGTGGCTGGACGAGCTTTTCCTTTGCGACCGGGGCGTCCAAAGTTCTGTGCCGCTCTCTTCTTTGAGGTGGCGGTGACAGTTTGTCCTGTAAAAATAATAAACATCTAAACATCTAAACACAAGACGAACCTCGCTCCAGGTGTCACTGTCTTCATCGTCCTCATCCTACCAGGTAAAGTCTCAGATTTAGCGGCCGAGCTTTTCACGTTGTAGTTGTTGAAGTAGGCTGGTCTCAGCGGGTCTCTGCCCGGCATCTCCACTAGGTGGGACTGGGTCGCCTCCTTCAGCTGGGACAGAACATGACGGCCGCACCGCAGTGACGAGCAGTTCACCTCGAACACCTTCGACAGAAAAGAAACATTCAGTTCATGAATTATTCCTCTTATTTAAATGTGATGAGGATTATTCAGAACTCAAAGATCCATATTTGACTGTTTGTTCTGAGCTGTGAGAGCAGCTGCATGAGCACAGATGGAAATATGACTAACCTGTTACACAGAACTCACTGTGCTGAAACCTCCTTTTATATCAGCAGTTTAACATATAGTCTATAAGACTCTTCATTTATTGTTACATCTTTGGCTTTTCTGTTTTATTTTTCTCATCCACCTCGTGTTCTGTGAGCTGCTATAACAACTGAATATCCCCGGCCTCTCTTGTATCTTATCTGAACATGTTTCTGTGACGAAATAGAGAAAACATACAAACACCTCAGTCTTCTGCAGACTGAGCACCCAACTAAACCAGCTGGACACACCTGGTGCGTCTGATATGACACGTCATGTTTGTATGAGGCATAAAATTACTGAAAGCATGCAGCCGTGTGTTTTTGTTTGAATCAAAAACATGGATGCATTCAAAGATTTGGGTCCAACCTTGAAGCCGAGCTCCTGCGAGCAGGCGTACACCGCGGCGGTCTTGCCCACACCTGGAGGTCCCGTGAGCAGCACGGTGTTGCACAGCGGCTCCTCTCTGTCGTCCTGTGGCCCAGCCTCACCCTGGAAGTCTCCACAGTCCCATGAGTCTGCACGGAGGACATCATCATTATCATTATTACTTTTCCAACCAAGAATCCCACACATGGAAAATCCTGTGTCGTTAAAATAAAACCCAGGAATCAGCAGCGTGCTGATAGATGTTCGGTCACAGCTCATCAGAAACCACATTCTGACCCTGAGCTGAGATGTAAGAGCAGAAGTGAAGTGTGACAGATGACAGCTCATACCGCTGCTGTTTTCCTCCTGTTTCCTTTCCTCCATTTGTCTTTGATCATCACTGTCAGCTCTGTCTTTCCATTTCTTCAACCAACTGAAATCCAGAGAGAAAAGAACAAAGTGAAATTTACTGATTTTTAAATCCGATAAAAGAGCGAGCACGTCGTGTTAACGTCACCTCTGCAGTTTGTTCACAGAGGCCGAGTTCCCGACGACTTCACTTGAATGTTGAGGGCTGTATTTGTCCGTCCAGAGAACATCCTCCAAACTTGAATCTGGATGGAAGAAAACTGAGATTTAAAATGACGTCAAACAATCATCAACAAATGATGGAGCATGTTTACCTCTTTGGAGAGAACCTGAAGTTTTCAGCTTCTCACTCTCACTTTGCTGCCTCAGTCTGCGAGTGCGACTCAGTTTGTTGCGTCTCTCAGCCGTCAGGTCGATACTTTCCTCCACAGCCTGGGTTGATATGTGACACTGACCCGTACCGACAGCTCCCTCAGACCTCGGACGTTTGGAGACCGTCTCAGAGCTTTCATTTCCCCGCTTCCTCTTCTCCTTCTGGAGGTGGGAGCTTCGATTCAGGGAGTTTTCTGCTTCGGAAAGGAGAGAGAGAGGCATCATGATGGGCAGGATCGATAAATCAGACTTTATTTCACCTTTCATACATGCAATCAAATAAAACAGCTAGTTTATCAGTTTGATGAATAGGCGGAACCATTAAGAGGATGTTAAAATGGATTCTGAAGCAGGTTAAACTGGTGTAATGTTTTTCTTCCTGCTCCTCGTCCACAGACAATCCTGCAGATAATAAAGGCACATTAGTGTCTGTGTGTTGGCTCTCTCGGAGCTTCAGTACCAATAACCAAAACTTTGATTTTGTCCTAATTAAGCGAACATGATGTCCCTGAGTCATCAGTACAGGCCGCAATGTAAAGCAAAGTGTCATCAGCATATCGATATGTAACTGATAAACTCCTCCAGTCTGTTGAAGATACTGAACCCCAAATTGCTCCTGAGGCGCCATCGATGTGTGAGTGTGAATGAAGAGCAGCTGGCACCTTGCATGGTTAGTTAAAGGTACAATATGTCAGATATTTACTAAATTAATATGCTGCGTCATCAGAGATTAAAGGAAACATGCACGCTGTACTGAAACACAAGCTTCTACATAAATTACTTTAGTCAGTATGCTCTTATTTTGAAATGTATCGGCCTGTGGAAAGACATTCACTGCAGGATGTTTTGGTCCAATGACGTGTTGTAGTGCTGTATGAACAGTCCGTGCTGGATCTTCTGCGACGTTTCCACGCAGGGGCCCCATGACAAAAAAATAAATCAAATTGGGCCGCCCACCACATCTCTAGGACCGAACTATCCCATCAGAAGCTTTACAGAACTCTAATCAAAGGCTTGCAACAGTTTTGCGTCTTGTAGTTCAATACTAGGACTAGCACAATATTTACTGCTGCTGATTTGTACATGCATACAGTCTGCATACAGTCTGCATACAGTCTGCACACAGTCTGCACACAGTCTGCACACAGTCTGCATACAGTCACACAAATGAAATCCAATTTATTTGTTGGCCCAAAGTGTGTGTTCAGGAGCCTCTGATATGGTATTTACTGACGCGTGGCCACGCAGGAATTAGCGATTAGAGACCCCACTCTTAAAGTTCATCAGGTCAGACTCATGCTGGTGGCCAGACTTTAAACCCCGCAGTGACTGTCTAAAACCTGGACGTAGTCTCCGTGAGTCCGCAGACTGTCTATAAAACCTGGAACGTTATAGTCTCCGTGACGTCCCCGTGGAGCTGTTAAAACACTGGAGTAGTCTCCGTACGTTCCCGCAGACTGTCAAAACACTGGACGTCGTTCTCCGTGAGGTCCCCGCCGAACTTCTAAAACCGGACGTAGTCTCGTTACGTCCCAGCCGGACTGTCTACAAATCTGGACGTAGTCCCTGTTGACGTCCCCGCGACTGTCTAACAACCTGGACGTAGTCTGCACGTCCCGCAGACTGTCTAACACCTCGGACGTAGGTCTCTGTGACGTCACCGACAGACTGTCTAAAACCTGGACGTAGTCTCTGTGACGTCCCCGCAGGACGTCTTAAAACCTGGACGTAGTCTCGGAGTCCCCGCTAGACTGTCTAAAAAACCTGGGACGAGTTCTTGTGAACGTCCCCGAGGTGACTGTCTAAAAAACCTGGGACGTAGTAGTCTCCTTGACGTCCCCGGCATGTAACCTGACGTAGTTCCGTGAATGTAAACCTGGACGTAGTCTCCGTGACGTCCTCCGACTGTATTCTAAACTGGTATTTAGTCTCTGTCACAAAGTTCCTTTCCTCGAGGGTTTTCAAATCTGTACAGGAGAGTGCACCCCTCTGTCCTTAGACCCTCGGTTTCAGTGAGGAAAAAAAACTTTGCCCACAAAAAAACCTTTAAACAGGAAAAAAAAAAAAAGTTGTGGAAGGAAACCTCAGGAAGAGCCACGAGAGGGTCCTCTCCACCAGACGGCATGAGCTCCAGAACGGACCGCCGTCCATAGATGTCAACGGTGTACAGGACAAAGTCAACACACAAACATATTGTACCAATTTACAATGATGTTAACCTGAAGTAGCGAATTCGATAATTACATTAGTACACTGTTGTGTAGTGGACGTCATGCAGGCCAAGCCAGCAGCACGACTCCCGAAGAACCGTGAGTAGATAGATTGGCTGCATCTTAAAACCCACCCCTGTTTTACACGCCTTCTTTTTGCCATGTGTTAGCAACTTAAAACTGATTCATATCTCAGATCCTGCACCGTGAAAATAAAATGATGGAGAGGACTTTTATGGGCGGTAAAGTAGGTAGACGGCACTGCACCCTGTGAAAACTCTGTATCTAGATTGAGTGGTACGCTCTCCAACACTTGGTTACCCTTTTATGACCCTCTTCTGTTCCAGAACCAACTCAGATTACAGATTCTCCGCACAAGGAACTGTTATTGCGTAGTGAAGTTACATGTGTTTCTTTGAGTTATTGAAAGTTCCTTTTTAATCAGTGATTTAATATTTCCTTTTTTTTAGCCCATATTTTTGGCACAGGACGCTCACCTCATTTCTCACAGAAAACGGTTAGTAACAAACGCCAGAAGGTACGAAACATGTTTTCAGTTCCTTTTTTTGATGCCATGTGAAAGTGCCTGATGTGTTATGTGCGTGTACGGTGTATCATTAACCACGTGGACTCTGTCTCCGTCCTCTCAGGAAAGTAGTCAAAGTGGACGATATGTTTGCAGACAGTTGAGAAGATGAAGGGAGAGCAGATTCTCCGAAGGGGTAACGCAGCGGATTGATTGGTTGAGACGGTTTCTGAGGCGTTCAGCATGTGATTTCCGTGTGCAGTCTCTCTGTTTTTCAGTTGTCTTCGCGCACTACAGTTTAACCTTCACTGGTGTCTTTCCATAAGGATGTGAGCAGATTTTTTTTTTTTTACAACCTCTTGCTGAGTGCTTGGTTGTTTGTTCACTCTCAGATGCACGAGTAAAGATTTTTACACTTGTACAAACGCCTGACTGCCATCAGATATAACAGCAGTCACAGGTGTTAACGTGCGTTAGCGTTCTCTTTAACTGCTGTCGTTCTCTTGCTGCTGTGACATGAGAACACCTTATCCAGGGTTCTTGATCATCTGTACTGGAACACGATAGCGGGGATGGTGAGAAGTGGAGCTCAGCTCACAGATGATCAGAAACTGGACACGGTTAGCTGTGTGTAACCAGGCTTCCAGTGCGCACGCAAACAAACTTGGTCTAAACTCCTGTGTTGTCATTGCAGCAGCCTAGTATGTATGTATATGTAGAGAGGACACATGATGAAGGTATACACTGAAGCTAGGGTGAATACAGAAGAGGGACCAAAGAGGGATGGCTATGGTTGACGCTGACTCTTGTTGTTGTTGTCGTACAAGAAAGCCATCTCCGAAATTCAGAAAATGAACAAAACCTCCGTGTCCTTAGAGGTGCTACTTGTCAAAGTCTGCCATCAAAAACGCCAAGGTAGCTCTAAATGCTTCTACTCTCTAGCAAAAGATCGTTCGCCGATCGAGTTTAGTTTGAATTGAGTTTGGACTCTTTCGTCTTTCGGAATGTCAGGCGTGCCCGATTAAGGCAAGTGCCTACAGTAAACAAGCACAGGTGCCTTGAATCAGACAGTAACCAAACCAAGCCCGGCTCCTACCCCTTCCTTACTGGTCTCCAGGCAACGGTTTGAGCCCAGCAACCAGCCACATGTCAAGTCCTATTCGCTCCTGTTCAGGGTGTCACGCACAGGGAGGAGGGATACTACACGGTCTGGTCAAAGGAGAGGACCACGAAAAAACACGGTAGGAAAAATCCACATCGAAGCCTTTTGTGTTGTGTTTGTATCAGATTTTTAAAAAAATTACAGTGTCTTTTTGTTATGAGATCAAGAATGGGTGACAGAAAATATGCCACCGCAAGTTTGAGCACCTACGGGACCTCCGTCATTTAATAAGTTCCCGTGAATCAAAGCACGTTAAATAAAGTCCTGACTTTGTGTCGAGTAGTTTTAAGCTGGTCATACTAACCAGGAACGAAAAATACATCTACATTTCTTGATATTATTTTGTGGTCTCCACCCAGTTTCCTCTGTAACTCTAAAAGCGTGTTATGAGGAGATACTAGTTCCTCATCACCATCAGTAACAAGAGGGACTGACCCGGCTCTCACTGGCAGACGAGGTGTTTTCACTGAAGAGTCTGCAAACCCTTTCACATAGTCTTTGGCAACTCATGAGAAACATCTTTGAATTAGATCTCATCTACGTGATTGAAATTTCGAGCACCCACATCGTCCGAAAAAACAGTTTGTTGGGCTCACTGCTGAACTGTTCAGCCGCAGGCCATGGGCTTAAAGATAAGATTGGATGTTTCTGCGTTGGACATGAAAAAATTCATTGTTTTATTTGTTTTTTGTCACGATGATAACGATACTCCGAGTAGAAGAAGAGAAGTTCATCTCACAGAGAGGAGGAGAGACCACGGAGACCTATGTTGCACAGATGGACTGTCTTTGATAAGAACAGTGGTTTTTTTTACGTTGGACTTGTTGAAATCCTTTTCTGGCTCCACCTTTTTTTAACTCACCGTCTTCCCTCGGTCTGCAGGAGGTTGCAGCTTGCTGGATGGGGAGTACGAGTGTCCATGCAGGGATGGAGGACAGGCCCACGTCAGCAAGAAGCGGCTACGTGGGAACCCCGTCCGATGGAAGGTAGGAGCGGCGTTCATACACGCCGCATGCGATGTGTGTGCTCACCGCGGTGCCGTTTCATGCCACTGACTGTAACTCTGTGTTCCACAGGAGACTGCCACCGTTTGAGACGTTTTCTCCAGGGACCCACATTGCCGTTCTGCTGCCGTTGGACAGGCGATGCTAGCGGGAAGTTCCACCGCCCCGTGGGCCAAACCCCTCGCTACCCGCAACTCGGACAGCTCGTGCCCCATGGAGGACCAGGACCAGCAACCACCGAGCTGCCCTCATGAGTAAGTACCAACCCACCACAGGGAGCTGTGACGTCAGTTTTTACAGAATCTCTTTATTCCAGCTTCATTTAATTCTGTGACACTTCAGAGCAGGAGGCGACTCCGTCCATACATGAAGGGTGTGAGGGACAAACGCTTCACAGCTCACCTTGTGCCTCATTTAACATCCTGTAACATGTGTTTATGACAGGACGTCACAGAGGAAGTGGAGATATTTCTGCCAGCTTTTCTGGCAGAGCTGAATGGGCCGTGGTTTTGGATCTTCACCCACGACTGGTGTTGTGGTGGTGGTGGTGATGGTGTGGGGCTGGGCTATATTTGTAACTGAATCTGGCAAGGCAGTCTGAGTCATGGCTGTTGAGTCCCTTTCAGACACTCATGAATGTGAATGTACGAGCAACTGAACACGTCACTCTGAGTAAGCCCTCGGCCGTGTTGTGTAGAAGTCACAAGTTTCGTTGTGTGTGTGTGTTACATGATCATTAGCAAACAGGTTGTCCTTTTTTAAACTCTGTTTAGGCTGAAAGGTGAAACAGGCCCAGCCTGTGTGTTTTATAATGTCTTCATTCATATAAGAAGTGTGTTACCACTAAATCCCACGGGCACGGCTGCACCAGAGCTCATGACCTCGGTTCTAGGCAACGAATGAATCCACAGAAGCGCTTAGACTGACCGTCGACCGCCCGAAGTCAGACACAGAGACATCACCCTGTGCGACTGTCAATCAATTCAGCTACATGGTAGAAACCTAAACAAAAGAAAATGACCAAAAGTGAATAAGTCGACAGGGAAATCTCTCCTGAACCGCCCCGAGGTGGACCGCAGAGCCTCTGCCCGGTGGTATTAGGGGTTAGGGTGTTTACAGGTTCAGCCTCCCTGCAGCATCCACGATGATTATTTATGAAGCCACACAGCGACATAAATGAGTGTTTTTTGTTCATCTCTGTGTTACCCAATGTTGCACGAATATTGCTGCCTCGTTCTGTGATGGTTTCCATAACAGAGACTCATGTTTGCATGCTGGTGTTTGTGGTAGTCGTCTTCAGAAACTTTGTATTTCTGCCGTCTTGGCCGCGGGCATCCTTAACAGTGTTTAGTTAATCTCAGCGGGTCTAATCTGGTTATTAAACGAAGTTAATTAATAACAACGCTAAATAAACAGATGGGTAGTTAGTAGTGAGCGATGTTACATATTCCTTGTCTGAAAGGGCTTTAGTAACAGTCATGTGCTGTCATTTCGATCTTGCTTTTCTGAGGGGAATATCCAGTTTCTACATTTTTCTAAAGACATGTTGATTTTTCTGATTTGGTGATCTCAAAGAATAACTCTCCGTCTGTTCCGTCAGCAGTGAAAGAGTCAGTCAGCCAGACATTCAGACGAGGAAAGGAAGAGCAGGTCCCATGTGAGCCGCGGGTCGACAGCTCCGTATATTTATCAGGTACACCACGCAACAGTAAGAAAATCAACATGGGCCTGGGATCACACTGATTTCCCACTGATGTACCTTGATGATGCCGCAATACTGTTAGAAAACACCATTTTCATCTGCGTAAGTCCACCATCTGTTTCAATTGTAACTAAAAGCACTGTGTCCTTGTTCAGTTCTTGTACAACATAACACACGGCAGCAAACCGAGGCGAGGATGATCTTCACTGTCCCTGTGTACGCTGAACTGCAGCAAACTCTACAGCCTGCTCAAACACCTCAAACTCTCCCATTCCCGCTTCATCTTCAACTATGTGGTGAGGAACAACGTGTTGTCTTGCAGACGTATGCACATTGTGTTGAAAGAAGGTGACCTTGACAGTGTGGTTGTTGTTTTGTTTTATCTGCAGCCTCACCCCAAAGGAGCAAGGATCGACGTGTCCATCAATGAGTGCTATGACGGCCTCGTACGTCGGAAACTCAGGACATCCACAGCCAGCCCGGCTTCGCTTCAGCCGCAAGGGCCCCGTCAAGAGGACCGCCGTGGACCCACATACTGTCTGCAGGTAAAACCTGGACTCTGTTCAGAAACAGAGTTAATTAAAGTGATTAATCGTTTTAAACGCGCACTTTTTAATTGGGCCCTGTCTGGTTTAGTGATGAATGGCTAAATCAATTAATTATCTTTAATGAACTGTTCATGAGCCTGAGCTGAACGAGAACAGTTTTGAGCGCTGGCGAGAAGGTGACCTGAAAAACAGATCAGTCCAAGTTTCTCCTGAATGCGCATCACTGAAAACTCCACACGACACCACTGTGAAAATGAAACGATGATGATCGACACACAAGCTTTCTTCATGAGGGCTAAGAGGAGTTACATAAAAACCAGATGTTAAGGTGCAAACAAGCGTGAGGTAGGGATGCTGTTAAAGAAACAAATGGAACAAAAACAGGAAACCAAAAGAAGAGAGAGACCCCCGAATCATCTATAACAGAAACACATCCAAACTGTATCTCTAGAGTTCTAAAGTCCAGTGGAACTCACACTTAAACTTATTGCACGACTGTAAAATATATTCTTCCAATTCACAATCGATTCAAGAAGCGGGGAGGAAATTAACCTCATGATTGCTCCTGCAGTTGAGCTTTCCATCACTCTCTTGCATAAAAGATTTGGTGAAGGTGTACGAGTGTCTGCCAACAGATCGAGGCCCGTCATTTAGAAGATTATTTTAAAATGTCTCTATCACAGCTGTAGTCGTAATCTACATGATCAAACATCGGGAGTCTAATCAATTTGCAAATAAATTATTAGCGACAGGCTGATATGATGATCTGTGAGGTGCCAGTAGTGATTTGATCTTTGCTGATGCCCACAAACTCATGACATTACTTGGATTACATTTTAGTTATTCTGTATCTATTAAATAAAGTATCATATTGTAATATCTAACAGGAGAGTAAAGATTTGAAGTTGTGTGTTTAAGATTTGTTTCCCTGTCGCTTCCTCCAGGCCCCAATAGGACCAAGCAAGTCTGTCGGAGTCCTGGGACTGCGGATGGATGAGTTGGACGCAGCAGAGGACTTACTGTCAGCGGACACAACCGCCTGTACTTCCACAGCGACAGCTGCATGCCTCTGCGCGCAGGAGATGGAGCTGGACAGCGAGGACGAGAGAGATCCAGAGGGCTCCGAGAGAAGACGGCCAGGTGGAAGAAGCCGTTACTGCTCTGTCCTTTGTGTCGAGCTCAGCGTTCATCACCACGTCATGACTTACCGAGACGCTGTTAGAGTCCAGAGCGTAATGTATCTGAATGTTAGAGTTTAAGTTTCGTGTGCAGTGAACCTTTATCTGTATCATGACTGGAAATCTGCTCGGTAATCATGGTTTTATCTTAAAACCTCTCATGACGTCGCAACAGCGTTGCGTGTTTTGAAACACCTGTGCGTGACAGAGACCTGCTCGGGGGAGTTTCAGGTCTCTGAACGGTTTTAAAAGTGGTCGACTGTTTCTGAGACCTGAACCCATCAGGATGAAGCTTTGGATTCTGGTGTTGGATCACCATGGCAACCAAAAGCAAAAGGCATTTTCTTTTTTTGTCAACGCCGTCCCCATGAATAACTTAAGGAACAAAACTGTTGCCACCACAGACAGAACTGCTTCAGCTTCCTCTACTGTTGATCTCACTGTGTTTGTATTGCATCAATGTATAATTTAAGATTTGTTTATTTGCAGCAAACTGCTGAGTTCACAGACGTCAACGAGGGAGAGAAGGAAGTGATGAAGCTGTGGAACCTGCACGTCATGAACGACGGGTACGTTGAACGTGACTCACCCTGAAGTCCGTTTTGCTCGTTTGGCTCCTTCTCCCAGCGCTGATCTCCTGTTCTCTACTTTGCAGTTTCATAGCGGACAACCAGATGAATCAGGCCATCATGCTTTTCGCCGAGAACCGCGGCGCTCACATCTCCGCCGCAACCTCTGCCGCCACTTCCTCCTGCATCTAGTCAGCATGCACGACTCCAATCTGGTGAGCACGGCCACCATCGACCGCGCCATGGCCCGCCTGCGACAGTATCCAAGAGGAGCTGCCGGACGTGGAGGGAGGCCGCAGGACCAGACTCTGGTATCAGCGGGAGCCTGCAACGGCATCGCCGTCGCCTCACCGGGGGCAAACAGGGCAAGAGGACAAAAAGCGCACTAACGGACTGATGATGGATGGATAGAACACTGATTGTCGTCTGTTTTTGTTTTGATTATTTTTCTCTTCAATGAACATTACCGACCTTTGGTGCTTAGATAGGTGGGCGAGCAGGTCACCGGAGGATCTGACCTGGGAGCAGACCAGTTACAAGGTTAAAAAAACAGTTTTTGGAACTTGAGAATTGAACCAAATATGAAACAATTAAAATGAAATCACCCACATCTTCACAAACCAGGAATCTGAAGACTGGATGATTGCACAGTTGAACCTACTTAATATGCATTTTGTAGGCGCCGCTGACGTATCGGTTGGTTGGAGTTTAGTGTGAACAGTCTTCTGCGTGGCTCGCGGTCTTTGGTTTGTCCTTGTTGTAGGACAACTGTATCAAGACTACAGTTAAAACTGTACTGGTAACTTGTCACTTGATTATTGTCACAACACAAACCTTGTTGGAACTTATCCTTTTAGCTGATTATTTTAGCATTGGTGTTTGTATTTAGAGAGCTTACCTTGAAATTGTCTTTTTTGTTTTTGTTTTTTATTCATGCTGCGCCAAATGTTAAATGCAGCTTTTCCACTGTCACCAGCTGGAGAAACTTTAGTGGGTTTGATTTCACTGTTGTGAATGACATTTAATTTGAGGGGTTCAGACGTTAAGAGACATTACAAGGAAACACTCTACACTTGGAGTCCATGTCTAAAGTAACGCGGGGAGGGCGATAGGTATTCAACGTCAATTATTTTGTTCATTAAACATATTTCATCCAGATTTCAGTGACATCGAGACCAGACTTTGATATTAACTCAAAACTTTACAGATAAAGAAATCGTAACGTGCCGATCCATAAAACACTAAAACCTGCTGATTCCAGGTTGATAGAATAAACGATGTCGATGTTCCTTTAAGCGTCACTATTATCCATAATACAGTGAAAGGAACGTAACGCAATCATTGACCAAACACAAAGAGTAGGCCAAGACCGAGGAGGACTCGAGAACTTTAGAAAAGTTCTGGAAGCCGTAGGTGCGTCCATGCATGATCAGCGACTGGAGATTATTAGCGCGGAGGACAAAAATCTGGCAACAATACGACGTGCCGTGTTCAGAAGATACGTGACTTTGGAGATGGAAGCATCAGTGCCTCCACTGTTGGGAAGACGGCGCTAAAACACTAAACACTTGTATCTATTAACACAACAACCAACCACACAAGATCTCCAGAGTAGAGAGACCCAAAGACCGCTCAAAGAACCTTTGAGTTTAGAGTTTGAAGCATCAAAAATCCGCAGACTTGAGCCCGCGCAACATAACGGAAAGATGAAGGCGCTTTCACCCCAAGGCCTTAGTTGATCGCTTTCAAACGGGCCAGAGTTTTCTTCCTCGGATAGTCCGGTTCCATTGGGCAGGTTGCGGTCCAAAAACAAGCCCTTTTGGTGCCGAAAACGTGGCACATGAACCGGTGCGGTTCGCTACAGTGGGAAAACAAACGAACCAAAGCTCAGAAGACGATCATGAGCAGGTTTCTTTTTTTCCTTTTAGGGTGCTCGTTTTTTGGGCAGTTACCGCCCAAACAGCAGGACGTCGTCCAGGCGGTTTGGTGTGAAAGCGACAGATTCACCTGAATACTTGTCAGAGATGAAGTGCGTTGAGATATTACAAGTTTTTCGTTAGGAAATCCTTGAATGTTACGACTTCTTTTATCTGTGTGTTTTATTGAGTTAACACCAAAGTCTGGTCTGAGTTCCACGTGAACGGCTGCGTTGGAAAACGTTTTCATTGACGTGTTGAACTCTCGTGTTAGTCCCACATCGGATTGTGGTTTTGCTGCGGTCGGCTGCCATGACAACAGTTGTCATACTGTAAAAGCCGAGGCCTGGACAGAGAATAAAAATCTCCACACACCCCACTCTTTCATCACCCGAAGCCTTTCGGCCTGCATTGATCACAGCTCAAGGAAAAGCCAGGGAAACTCAACTTTCGAGATTTACCGAGACAACCAGCAGCGCATCACCTCTGGTACGGGTAAGAGCGCTCGCTTTAGGATGTATAAAAAGTCAGTCGTCTTCTGACGATACTGGGACTTGTAGTTTTTTTCACTTTGAGGTTTGAACATGTTACAATGTGAACATGTTGTTTGTTTTTTTAAACGTGGGTCTGAGTATCAGTAGCTGACTGGACAAAATGGTATACATGTAATCACATCATTGTTAGCTGTGCCCCGTTCTGAACCATAACTCACAGATTGCAACGTGCTTCTTTTCGGATGGTTGGTTATTCAGGTCCAAGTCCGTTTGTCTGTCCTGTTAGTCCAGTTTATGCCAAAGGGGATCTTTTCATCGGTCTTTTTAGTTCTGTTATTTTGTTTTTTTAGTGTCTTTTTTTTGTTTCATTCCATGACGAGTTTTTAAAGCCGCAGCAGCAGGATCGTGTTTTGTTAGCGTCACATGAATGGAGGTCATTCAATTTTCATCAGACTCCCTTGTGGCACAACCAAATTACACAATTATTCATCATCATGGAGGTTTCTGCAGTCATCCGAACAAAGGGAGACGACGTCTTCAGCGTCACTGTCAAAACACCCTGTTAAAAATTGTGAACTGTCACTCTGCTAAGGGGTTTTTATATTTCAAAAACAGAATAACATACATTTGACCTTATCGATGTGTGCCACAGAGTTATTTTACATGTATTTTATTTTTCATGCAGCTGTTCTTCAAGACCAGTAAAACCTTAATTTGAAATTCAGTATTGTTCTGGAGCTTTCGACCGCGTCAGCCTGTCGTACGATCGAGTAGAGAGTGGTCATTTCATCAGCTGCTGTTTTCATGTTCGATGTTTCACAGTTAAAAAAATTCAGGAATCTTAATTTTGCTGTCATATATCGGTCCGATCCTAATGAGACCGTGTTTAAGAATCTTCACAAAACAACATCATCCTAAATGGCTTACAGTTTTTTCAGTTTCTACTGAAAGAGTCTTTGCAGACTCTCCTACCGGGATAAAATACTCCAACATTTCTGTCTCTTAGTTTTTCTCAGTCGTGCATCTTCTTTTATTGGTTCTCATCGTCGAGCTCTTCAGCTTCGCACAGTCTCGTTTTTTGTAGACTCTGGGAGTTTGCACTTGCATCTGCAGCAGCTCAAAGCTCAGTTTGTCTTATTACTGCCCACAAAAACCTTGATTTATTATATTATGTTGCTGTCAAATTAAACGCGTTAATTTTGTCGATTAATTTTAAAGAATTTAACGCGTTAAAAAAAATTAACGCAATATACGCGGTTTTGTTTACTTCCGGTGGAGGCCGCCATTTTGGATGTGGCAAAGTGTAGCTTTGTTTCCCCGATATATTAGTGTGTGTGTGTGACTGGGTGTATAAGATGAATTAAAATTAAAGCCCTCATGGAGACTGCGCCCCTGTGCGGTCGCCCACATTGCCCATAGTAAAAACCGGCCCTGCTTGTATTAGTTATCGGGGCAATCTTGCCACATCCATATGGGGGACGTGTTAACGTATCGCCAACAACGGACCCACTGCTCAAGAGGCATCTATGTATTATGTCTATGATCTATCCTAACTAAAGTAAGAGTCTGTGTATCATGTCTGTGATCTATCTAATAAAGGAGAGTCTATGTCATATGTCTATGAGTCTATCCAACGCTAAAGGGAGTCTATGTATATGTCTATGATCTATCCTAACTAAAGGAGGTCTATGGCGAAGATGGATAAGGACTTTTAGGGGAACATTATGCTTTAAACAAGTTGCCCCACAGCTCGTTGGACAAAAACAAGGTAATTTGCACAGTTGCAAGCGCGAATTTAAATTCCACAGACGTAACACGACTTTAAACATATATCACCTCAACGCAAATACACCCAGTCTACACTAACAGGAGTGTGGCACTCGTCAGTATATTTCCCTCATTTGGCTTTTTTTCTATTGCACTGTCATATGTGCACCTTAAGCCATAAATGAATGAATTTAAATTGTACTTTCTCTGTGTTTATTTCTACATTTAATTTGATCATTTACATAAATAAATTCATTATAAGCTTCAGTCTCAGAAAAATGCATTAATTTATTGATATATTATTGATAGATTAATCGCGATTAATCGCGATTAATTACAGAAATGTTTGCGATTAATTAGTTAATTTTTTTTAATCGATTGACAGCCCTTTAATTATTTATATATTAAATCAGGCCAAAACTGTTGAGTCAGAAGTGAATTGTGATGGAGCCAGCCTCAAGTGGACGTTTGAGGAACTGCAGTTTTTGACAGTTGCATTGGCTTCACTGTGATAAGCTAACAACAGGCAAATCAATAACGGCCGCTCTAGACTAATATAATGAAGCATGTGACGTGAAGACACAAGCTGCAGTTCTCTAAACGTCCACTTGAGGCTGGCTCCAGAAGTGACTCCGTCTCCATAAGTCCCCATGTCCAAATGATCAAACTTCCCAGCAGAAATAAAATGTTTACAGCCTGGTACAAAAAACAGTTTTGGTCTCTGTAGCTAATTTCCCGTTCATGACAAACTGTACTGAGGGTGAATTTATATACAACTCACCTGTTCACTTATATTAAGGCTTAAAAGTTATTGCAGGATTAGAGCGTGGACGCTTGATGGGGCAGGTGGGTGTGGTCACAGGTGTTTGTTTTGGCTCCCATTTCGCCTCAGCTCCACCATGATCCACGACTTTGATCTTTACCTGAAGGTGGTTGATTTATTTGATTTGATTGATTGATTAATTTTGATTTAATTTTATTTATTATTTAATTTAATTTATTTATTTGATTTAATTTGATTTGATTGATTATTTTCAAATGGCCCGAGCTGGAGAAACTAATTTTGAGCGTCAAAAAACCTGCGCATGCGCGTGCGTGAACAACAGGAGGAGGTGCCACTCTGCACTTTATCCGGAGCAGTTGTAGTTTCAGCAATTCCGCTCACTCTGTGTGAAATACACGATCTTTGACACCGGCCCTCCTCGCGTCGTTTTTAAAACGTCACAGCAGACCGGATGTTGTTGTTAACGTGTTCACGAGCTCGCTGTTTTTTTTTTTTAATGTTTTTATACGATGCCGAACAAACTAAAACTGAAGAGAAGAAGAGTGTGACGACGCTTCGTGTCTGATGGGATCACAGAACGAGAAACACCGAGCTCAGCCCGGAGCTGTCCTGCTGCAGGTTTTCTAAAGACGTTTTAAACTTGCTCCGGTTTTTCTCGTGCAGTCAGCACGGAGAGCGAAGCTGCAGAGACGGTGCTCCGTCCGCAGCACAGCCGGCAGAGAGGTGCGGAGGACGGTCACCCAGCCTCAGCTCTGCACGGCTGCCTGGAGAAATCCAGACCACATCCAACCCCGAGTTTCTGTCCGAGCTTGTGTTCAACACTCTGCAGGAGAAAGCAGTCTGCAGGAGGGTCATCCTCAGGTGACACTGAGCTCTGACTGATTCCATTCCATGCATCACTCTTTATCTAAGACTGTGAAATAGATTGTGGGGTTCCCCAGGGTTCAATGCTCGGTCCTCCTCTGTTTACACTGCCCACACCTGGAGAAACAGAAAGTTAGGGGCCCCCGACTGACAGGGGCCCCCAAAAAAATATTGTTGACATCTGTGCAGCTAAGTTAAAAATGTTCATTGTTTTGAGAGGATGATGTTGATTTATTATGATTGAAAATTGAATTATTTTTTTTTAAATCGTTCATTCAAGTTAAGAGGAATTTTTCATTTTGAAAATTTAATAAAAATATTATTATGTAAAAAAAAAAAACATGCACTAGCTAGTGACTGATGTTGCAGGACTGTATGCAGACTGTACTGCAGACATGTACGCAGACTTTATGCAGACTGTATGCAGACTGTCTGCTGACTGTATGCTAGACTGTACGCTATCGCTAGCAGACTGTACGCATTATGCACGTATTACTGTATGCAGACTGTTGTTAGAATGTATGT
>NC_040020.1:8237963-8310178 GCF_000972845.2 Larimichthys crocea
GATAAACTCCTCCAGTCTGTTGAAGATACTGAACCCGCTGTACTGAAACACAAGCTTCTTGATAAATTACTTTAGTCAGTATGCTCTTATTTTGAAATGTATTGGCCTGTGGAAAGACATTCACTGCAGGATGTTTTGGTCCACTCTTAGATATTGTACCTTTAAATGCATCAGTGTATGAATGTGTGAATGACGTGTTGTAGTGCTGTATGAACAGTCCGTGCTGGATCTTCTGCGACGTTTCCATGCAGGGGCGCTGCCAGGAACTTTGGGCCCCATGACAAATAAATCAAATTGGGCCGCCCACCGCATCTCTAGGACCGAACTATCCCATCAGAAGCTTTACAGAACTCTAATCAAAGGCCTGCAGCAGTTTTGCATCTTGTAGTTCAATACTAGGACTAGCACAATATTTACTGCTGCTGATTTGTACATGCATACAGTCTGCATACAGTCTGCATACAGTCTGCATACAGTCTGCATACAGTCAGCATACAGTCAGCACACAGTCAGCACACAGTCTGCATACAGTCTACATACAGTCTGCATACAGTCTGCATACAGTCTGCATACAGTCTACATACAGTCTGCAGTGCAGTTCACTGTTTGATGAAGATTTAAGATGTGCTAAAGGCCCTTTTTTTTTTTTACAGTATCAATGTATTTTTATTGTAAAATTTCAAAATGGAAAATTCTCTTAACTTGAATGAACGATTTAAAAAAAAAAGAATTAAATTTTCAATCATAATAAATCAACATCACCCTCTTAAAACAATGAACATTTTTTAACTTAGCTGCACAGATGTCAACAATATTTTTGGGGCCCCTGTCAGTCGGGGGCCCTAACTTTTCTGTTTCCAGGTGTGGGCATGTAAACAGAGGAGGACCGAGCATTGAACCCTGGGGAACCCCACAATCTATTTCACAGTCTGAGATAAAGAAGTGATGCATGAATGGAATCAGTCAGAGCTCAGTGTCACCTGAGGATGGACCCTCCTGCAGACTGGCTTTCTCCTGCAGAGTGTTGAGCACAGCTCGGACAGGAAACTCGGGGTTGGATGTGGTCTGGATTTCTTCCAGGCAGCCGTGCAGAGCTGAGGCTGGTGACCGTCCTCCGCACCTCTCTGCCGGCTGCTGCTGCGGACGGAGCACCGGTCTCCGCAGCTTCCTCTCACCGTGCTGAGCTGCACGTAAGAAAACCGGAGCAAGTTTAACGTCTTTAGTGTCAGAGAAACCTGCAGCGGGGACGAGCTCCGGGCTGAGCTCGGTGTTTCTCGGCTGATCTCCGATCAGACACGAAGCATCTTCACACTTCTTCTTCTTCAGTTTGAGTTTGTTCGGCATCGTATAAAAACATTAAAAATAAAAAAACAGCGAGCTCGTGAACACGTTAACAACAACATCCGGTCTGCTGTGACGTTTTAAAAACGAGCGCGAGGAGGGCGGGTGTCAAAGATCGTGTATTTCACACAGAGTGAGCGGAAGTGCTGAAACTACAACTGCTCCTGAATAAAGTGCAGAGTGGCACCTCCTACTGTTGTTCACGCACTGCGCATGCGCAGGTTTTTGAAGCTCAAAATTAGTTTCTCCAGCTGCGGCCATTTTGGAAATCAAATCAAATCAAATCAAATCAAATTAAATTAAATTAAATTAAATTAAATTAAATTAAATCAAAATTAAATCAAATCAAATCAAATCAAATCAAATCCACCTTTCAGGTAAAAATTAAAGTCGTGGATCATGGTGGAGCTGAGGCGATGATGGAGCCGGGTCAAACAAAACACCTGTGACCACACCCACCTGTCAGTCAAAGCGTCCACGCTCTTAATCCTGCATAACTTTAAGCCTGTTACCACTGTAAAATCAGTTTGATCCATAATTTCTGACAAAGGTTGATACACTTGATCTCAGGACCATCCTGACTGTTCACTCACTCAGTATCAAGCATATTTACGGAATCATTTTGGAGCAATTCATCCTCAAAGTTCATTATTTTGAATTGAAAAAAGGCATTATGTGCAATATTTACTCCACTGTAAAATCTGTTTGATCCATAATTTCTGATAAAGGTTGATACACTTTGGCTAATCCTCACTCCAGTCCTGAGATCAAGTGTACAAACTGGAGGAAATTATCTCGTTATCACGGGAAAACAGATGGAATAAAATTTATGTATGTATGGCCTTTTAGGGCTTCCGTACACACTTGAATATACGTCGCAGGTTTTCATGTTGTAACATGAGATACTTACACAGAAAGACGGTACACGGTTTTTTAGTTTTCATTTTTTTCAAACTTCCAACACGCCATCGACACGGGATGCCAAGATTACGTGCAGTAGCTTTATTTCCTTCTTTGACGGCCAGATGGATTGTCTTTAACTTAAAAGCTGCATCATCTGCATTTCTTTGTGTGTTTTCCACGATGAGGCTGTGTGCACGATGCGCAAAATCAAAATCAGAACTAGTGTCTAATATCTTTCCCCACATGTCTGTCTTACTTTTGCATTTACTGCTAGAGAGCGCTCCCCGTTGGCCAGTAAAAATCTATAAATTAGCCGCACCGTTGTATAGGCTGCACGGTTCAAAGCGTGTGAAAAAAGTAGCGGCTTATAGTCTGAAAATTACGGTAATCTGAACAGGTGAGTTGTATATAAATTCACCCTCAGTACAGTTGTCATGAACGGGGAAATTAGCTACAGAGACTAAAACTGTTTTTGTACCAGGCTGTAAACATGTTTATTTCTGCTGTGAAGTTGGACATTTGGACATGGGGACTTATGGAGACTGACTCACTTCTGGAGCCAGCCTCAAGTGGACGTTAGAGGAACTGCAGTTTTTAACACTTCCTCAGGTTTCATTTTCCAGGTTGCTGCGTTATCTTGATTTAGCCTGTGTCAAAAACTGCAGTTCCTCAAACGTCCACTTGAGGCTGGCTCCATCACAATTCACTTCTGACTCAACAGTTTTGGCCTGATTTATATATTATAATTATATCAATGTTTTGTGGGCAGTGATAAGACAGACGGAGCGTTGAGCTGCTGACAGAAAAAACGGAGACTGTGCGAAGCTGAAGCGCTCGACTGATGAACCAGGAATAAAAGAAGATGCACGACTGAGAAAAACTAAGAGACAGAAATGTACGGAGTATTTATTCCCTGTAGGAGAGTCTGCAAAGACTTCTTTCAGAAGAAACTAAAAAACTGTAATCCATTTAGGATGATGTGTTATGTGAACAGGTCTCATTAGGACTAGACCTGATATGACAGCAAAATTAAGATTCCTGAATTTTTAAAAAAGAAATTAACTGTGAAACATCAAACATGAAAACAGCAGCTGATGAAACGACCTCTACTCGATCGTACGACAGGCTGACGCGGTCGAAAGCTCCAGAACAAGTACGTGAATTTCAAATTAAGGTTTTACTGGTCTTGAATTAATCATTGAGAAACAGCTGCACGAAAAATAAAATAATGTAAAATAACTCTGGCACACATCGATAAGGTCAAATGTATTTTATTTCTTTAAATATAAAAATCCCCTTAGCCAGAGTGTACAGTTCACAATTTTTAACAGGGTGTTTTGACAGTGACGCTGAAGACGTCGTCTCCCTTTGTTCGGATGACTGCAGAAACCCTCCATGATGATGAAATATTGTTAATTTGGTTGTCCACAAGGGAAGTCTGATGAAAATATGAATGACCTCCAATTCATGTGCACGCTACAAAACACGATTCCTGCTGCTGCGGCTTTAAAAACTCGTCATGGAATGAAACAAAAGAAAAGACACTAAAAACAAAAATACAGAACTAAAAGAGACCGATGAAAAGATTCCCCTTTGGCATAAACTGGACCTAACAGGACAGACAAACGGACTTGGACCTGAATAACCAACCATCCGATAAAGAAGCACGTTGTCATCTGTGAGTTATTGGTTTCAGAACGGGGCACAGCTAAACATATGATGTGATTACATGTATACACATTTCTGTCAGTCAGCTACTGATACTCAGACCCCACGTTTAAAAAAACAAACAAACATGTTTCACATTGTAACATGTTCAAACCTCAAAGTGAAAAAACTACAAGTCCCAGTATCGTCAGAAGACGACTGACTTTTATACATCTCAAATGCGATGCGCTCTTACGCCGTACACGAGGTGATGCGCTGCTGGTTGTCTCGGTAAATCTTCAGAAAGTTGAGTTCCCTGGCTTTCCTTGAGCTGTGATCAATGCAGGCCGAAAAGGCTTCGGGGTGATGAAAGAGTGGGAGTGTGTGAGATTTTTATTCTCTTGTCCAGGATCCTCGGCGTTTACAGTATGAACACTGTTGTCATGGCAGCCGACCAGCAAAACCCACAATCCAATGTGGGTACTAACACGAGAGTTCAACACGTCAATGAAAACGTGTTTCCAACGCAGCCGTTCACGTGGAACTCAGACCAGACTTTGGTGTTAACTCAATAAAACCACACAGATAAAAGAAGTCGTAACATTCAGAGTATTTTCTAACGTAAAACTTATGTAATACTTGAACGCACTTCATCTCTGAACAAGTATTCAGGTGGTTCTTCCACACAGGTGAATCTGTCGCTTTCACACCAAACCGCCTGGACGACGTCCTGCTCGTGTGGGGGCGGTACTGCCCAAAAAACGAGCACCGTCTTTCTGAGCTTTGGTTCGTTTGCTTTCCCACTGTAAGCGAACCGGGTTCATGTACCACGTTTTCTGGCAGGCCAGAATTGGCTTGTTTGGACCGCACCTGCCCAAATGAACCGGACTATCCGAGGAAGAAAACTCTGGCCCGTTTAAAGCGGATCAAATGGCTCTGGTGTGAAAGCGCCCTTCATCTTTCCGTTAATGTTGTTCTGGGCTCAAGTCTGCGGATTGTTGATGCTTCAAACTCTAAACTCAAAAGGTTCTTTGAGCGGTCTTTGGGTCTCTGTCTACTCTGGAGATCTTGTGTGTGGTTGGTTGATGTTTTAATAGATACAAGTGTTTAGTGATTTTAGCGCCGTCTTCCCAACAGTGGGGCGTACTGATGCTTCCATCTCCAAAGCCACGTATCTTCTGAACACGGCACGTCGTATTGTTGCCAGATTTTTGTTCTAATAATCTCCAGTTGCTGATCATGCATGGACTGCACCTACGGCTTCCAGGACTTTCTAAAGTTCTTCGAGTCCTCCTCGGCTCTTGGCCTACTCTTTGTTTGGTCAATGATTGCGTTACGTTCCTTTCACTAGTTATGGATAACAGTGACGCTTAAAGGAACATCGTTTATTCTAATCAACCTGGAATCAGCAGGTTTAGTGTTTTATGGATCTGCACGTTACGATTTCTCTATCTGTAAAGTTTCATTAAGTTAATATCAAAGTCTGGTCTCGATGTCACGTGAAAATCTGGATTGAAAATATGTTTAATGAACAAAAATAATTGACGTTGAATACCTATCGCCCTCCCCGCGTTATACTTTAGACATGGACTCCGAGTGTAGATGTTTTCCTGTAATGTTCTCTTAACTGTCTGACCCTTCAAATTAAATGTCATTCACAACAGTGAAATCAAACCCACTAAAGTTTCTCCACTGGTGACAGTGGAAAAGCTGCATTTAACATTTGGCGCAGCATGAATAAAAAAACAAAACAAAAAAGACAATTTCAAGGTAAGCTCTCTAAATACAAACACCAAGTGCTAAAATAATCAGCTAAAAGGATAAGTTCTCAACAAGGTTATTGTGTGTGTACAAATAATCAAGTGACAATGTTACCAGTACAGTTTTAACTGTAGTCTTGATACAGTTGTCTACAACAAGGACAAACCAAAGACCGTCGAGCCACGTCAGAAGACTGTTCACACTAAACTCCCAAACACCGATACGTCAGCGGCGCCTACAAAATGCATATTAAGTAGGTTCAACTTGCATCATCCAGTCTTCAGATTCCTGGTTTGTGAAGATGTGTGTGATTTCACTTTTATATTGTTCATATTTGGTTCAATTCTCAAGTTCCAAAAACTTGTTTTTACCTTGTATACTGGTCTGCTCCAGGTCAGATCCTCCGGTGACCTGCTCGCCCACCTATCTAAGCACCAAAGGGTCGGTAATGTTCATTGAAGAAGAAAAATAATCAAAACAAAAACAGACGACAATCATTGTTCTATCCATCCATCATCAGTCCGTTAGTGCGCTTTTTGTCCTCTTGCCCTGTTTGCCCCCGGTGGAGGCGACGGCGATGCCGTTGCAGGCTCCCGCTGATACCAGAGTCTGGTCCTGCTGCTCCTCCTCCACGTCCGGCAGCTCCTCTTGGATCTGTCGCAGGCGGGCCATGGCGCGGTCGATGGTGGCCGTGCTCACCAGATTGAAGTCGTGCATGCTGACTAGATGCAGGAGGAAGTTGCGGCAGAGGTTGCGGCGGATGATGTGAGCGCCGCGGTTCTCGGCGAAAAGCATGATGGCCTGATTCATCTGGTTGTCCGCTATGAAACTGCAAAGTAGAGAACAGGAGATCAGCGCTGGGAGAAGGAGCCAAACGAGCAAATACGGACTTCAGGGTCGAGTCACGTTCAACGTACCCGTGCTTCATGACGTGCAGGTTCCACAGCTTCATCACTTCCTTCTCTCCCTCGTTGACGTCTGTGAACTCATCCAGTTGCTGCAAATAAACAAATCTTAAATTATACATTGATGCAATACAAACACAGTGAGATCAACAGTAGAGGAAGCTGAAGCAGTTCTGTTCTGTGGTGGCAACAGTTTTGTGCCTTTAAGTTATTCATGGGGAGCGGCGTTGACCCAAAAAAAGAAAATGCCTTTTGCTTTTGGTTGCCATGGTGATCCAACACCAGAATCCAAAGCTTCATCCTGATGGTTCAGGTCTCAGAAACAGTCGACCACTTTTAAACCTTTCAGAGACCCTGAAACTCCCCCGAGCAGGTCTCTGTCACGTCACAGGGTTTCAAACGGCTGTATACACGCAACGCTGTGCGATGTCAATGAGGAGGTTTTAAGATGAAACGATGATTACCGAGCAGATTTCCAGTCATGATACAGATACAGGTTCACTGCACTACGAAACTTAAACTCTAACATTCAGATACATGACGCTCTGGACCTCTAACAGCGTCTCGGTAAGTCACGTGACGTTGTGATTGAACGCTGAAGCTCGACACGAAAGGACAGAGCGAGCGACGGCTTCTTCTCACCGTGGCCGTCTTCTCTCGGAGCCACTCTGGATCTCTCTCGTCCTCGCTGTCCAGCTCCATCTCCTGCGGCCGCAGAGGCATGCAGCTGTCGCTGTGGAAGTACAGGCGGTTGTGTCCGCTGACGTAAGTCCTCTGCTGCTCCAACTCTCCATCCTCAGTCTCCAGGAACTCCGACAGACTTGGCTTGGTCCTCTTGGGCCTGGAGGAAGCGACAGGGAAACAAATCTTACAAACACACAACTTCAAATCTTTACTCTCCTGTTAGATATTACATATATTGATACTTTATTTAATGAATACAGTAACTTAACTAAAATTAATCCAAGTAATGTTTCATGAGTTTGTGGCATCAGCAAAGATCAAATCACTACAGATGCACCTCACAGATCATCATATCAGCTGTCGCTAATTAATTTATTGCAAACTTGATTAGACTCCCGATGTTTGATCATGTAGTTACGACTACAGCTGTGATAGAGACATTTAAAAATCATCTTCTGAATGACGGGCTCTGACTCTGTTGGCAAATACTCGATTGATGAGAAAGCTGCAGGAGCAATCATTGAGGTCATTTCCCCGCTTCTTGATCGATTGTGGAATTGGAAGAATATTTACAGTCGTGCAATAAGTTAAGTGTGAGTCACTGGACTTTAGAAACTCTAGATTACAGTTTGGATGTGTTTTGTTATTAGATGATATCGTGAGGTTTCTCTCTTCTTTTGGTTTCCTGTTTTTGTTCCATTTGTTTCTTTAACAGCATCGTACCTCACGCTTTGTTTGCACCTTAAACATCTGGATTTTATGTAACTTCCTCTTAGCCCTCATGAAGAAAGCTTGCGTGTCGATCAGTCATTTCATTTCACAGTGGTGGTCGTGTGGATTTCTTGATGCGTCATTCAGGAGAAACTTGGACTGATCTGTTTCAGGTCACCTTCTCGCCGAGTGCTCAAACTGTTCTCGTTCAGCTCATTGCTCATGAACAGTTCATTAAAGTTAATTAATTGATTTAGCCATTCATCACTAAACCAGACAGGGCCAAATTAAAAGTGCTCGTTTAAAACGAGTTAATCACTTTAAATGTGAACTCTGTTTCTGAACAGAGGTCACAGGTTTTACCTGCAGACCAGTATGTGGGTCACGGCGGTCCTCTTGACGGGGCCGTTGCGGCTGAAAGCGAAGCCGGGCTGGCTGTGGATGTCCTGAGGGTTTCCGACGTACGAGCCGTCATAGCACTCATTGATGGACACGTCTATCCTTGCTCCTTTGGGGTGAGGCTGCAGATAAAACAAGAAACAACAACAACTGTCAAGGTCACACTTCTTTCCAAACACGATGCTCAGACGTCTGCGCAGACTAACACGTTTGTTCCTCACCACATAGTTGAAGATGAAGCGGGAATGGGAGAGTTTGAGGTGTTTGAGCAGGCTGTAGAGTTTGCTGCAGTTCAGCGTACACCAGGGACAGTGAAGATCATCTCTCGCCTCGGTTTGCTGCCGTGTGTTATTGTTGTACAAGAACTGAACAAGGACACAGTGCTTTAGTTACAAGGTGAAACAGATGGTGGACTTACCGCAGATGAAAATGGGTGTTTCTAACAGTACTGCGGATCATCAGAGGTACATCAGTGGAAATCAGTGTGATCCCAGGCCCAGTTGGATTTTCTTACTGTTGCGTGGTGTACCTGATAAAATATACGGAGCTTCTGCCGCGGCTCACATGGGACCTGCTCTTTCCTCGTCTGAATGTCTGTGCTGACTGACTCTTTCACTGCTGACGGGAACAGACGGAGAGGTTATTTCTTGAGAATCACCAAATCAGAAAAATCAACATGTCTTTGAGAAAAATGTAGAAACTGGATAGTTTCCCCTCAGAAAAGCAAGATCTGAAATGACAGCACATGACTGTTACTAAAGCCCCTTTCAGACAAGGAATATGTAACATCGCTCACTCTACCCATCATTTTATTTAACGTTGTTATTAACCCTTCGTTTAATAACCAGATTACACCCGCTGAGATTAACTAAACACTTTAAGGATGCCTCGGCCAAGACGGCAGAAATACAAAGTTTCTGAAGACGACATACAAACACTCAGCATGCAAACATGAGTCTCTGTTATGGAAACCATCACAGAACGAGAGCAGCGATATTCGTGCAACATTTGGTACACAAGAGATGAACAAAAACTCATTTATGTCGCTGTGTGGCTTCATAAATAATCATCGTGGATGCTGCAGGGAGGCGTGAACCCTGTAAACACCCTAACCCCTAAATACCACCGGGCACGGCTCTGCGGTCCCACTCGGGGCGGTTCAGGAGAGTTCTTCCTGTCAGACTTTATTAACTTTTGGTCATTTTTCCTTTTGTTTATGTTTCTACCATGTAGCTGAATGATTGACAGTCTGCACAGGGTGATTCTGTGTCTGACTTCGGTAGCGGTCGACTAGTCGAGTCTACAGCGCTTCTGGTGGATTCATTCGTTGCCTAGAACTGAGGCCATGAGCTCTGGTGCAGCCGTGCCCGTGGGATTTAGTGGTAACACACTTTCTTATAATGAATGAAGACATTTATAAAACACACAATCTGGTGCCTGTTTCACCTTTCAGCCTAAACAGAGTTTAAAAAAGGACAACCTGTTTGCTAATGACTCATGTAACACACACACACACACGAAACTTTGTGACTTCTACACAAACGCGGCTGAGGGCTTACTCAGAGTGACGTGTTCAGTTGCTCGTACATTCACATTCATGGAGTGTCTGAAAGGGACTCAACAGCCATGACTCAGACTGCCTTTTGCCAGATTCAGTTACAAATAGCCCAGCCCACACCATCACCACCACCACCAGCATCGTGGGTGAAGAATCCAAAAACCACGGCCCATTCAGCTCTGCTCAGAGAAGCTGGCATGAAATATTCTCCACTTCCTTCTGTGACGTCTGTCATAAACACATGTACAGGATGTTAAATGAAGCAGAAGGTGAGCTGTGAAGCGTTTGTCCCCTCACATCCTTCATGTATGGACGGAGTCTGCCTCCTGCTCTGAAGTGTCACAGAATTAAATGAAGCTGGAATAAAGAGATTCTGTAAAAACTGACGTCACAGCTACCCTGTGGTGGGTTTGTACTTACTCATGAGGGCAGCTCGGTGGTTGCTGGTCCTGGTCTCCATGGGGCCAGAGCTGTCCGAGTTGCGGGTAGCGAGGGGTTTGGCCACGGGGGCGGTGGACTTCCCGCTAGCATCGCCTGTCCAACGCAGCATGAACTGCAATGTGGGTCCCTGAGAAAACGTCTCAAACGGTGGCAGTCTCTGTGGGACACAGAGTGACAGTCAGTGGCATGAACGGCGCCGCGGTTACGCACACACACTCGCATGGCGCGTGTATGAACGCCGTCCCACCTTTCCATCGAGAATGGTTTCCCACGTAGCTCGCTTCTTGCTGACGGGGCTGTCCTCCATCCCTTGCATGGACACTTCGTACTCCCCATCCAGCAGCTGCAACCTCCTGCAGACACGAGGGAAGACGGTGAGTTTAAAAAAGGTGGAGCCAGAAAAGGATTTCACAACTCCAACGATGAAAAACTCACCTGTTCTTATCAAAGACAGTCATCTGTGCAACATAGGTCTCTGTGGTCTCTCCCTCCTCTCTGTGAGATGAACTTCTCTTCTTTCTACTCGGAGTATCTGTTACATCTTTGTACAAAAAAAACAAATAAAACAATGACTTTTCATGTCCAACCAGAAACATCCAATCTTATCTTTAAGCCCATGGCCTGCGGTCTGAAACAGTTTCAGCAGTGAGCCCAACAAACTGTTTGTTCGTACGATGTGGGTTGCTCGAAATTTCATCACCGTAGATAGATAATCTAATTCAAAGATGTTTTCTCATAAGTTTCCAATGTGGAAAGGTTTGCAGACTCTTCAGTGAAAACAGCCTCGTCTGCACAGTGAGAGCCGGGTCAGTCCCTCTGTTTACTGATGGTGATGATGAACTAGGATCTCCCTCATAACACGCTTTTAGAGTTACAGAAGAAACTGGGTGGAGACCCACTAAAATAATATCAGACAAATGTAACGATGTATCTTTCTGTTTCTGGTTAGTGATGACAACTTAAACTATCTACGACACAAAGGTCAGGACTTTATTTAACGTGCTTTGATTCACTGGGAACTATTTTAAAATGACGGAGTCCGGTAGGTGCTCAAACTTGCGGTGGCATATTTCTGTCCTCCTATTCTGATCTCAACAAAAGGCACTGTAATTTTTAATCTAGATACAAACACAACACAAAAGGCTTCGATGTGGATTTCCTACCGATGTTTTCGTTGGCCTCTCCGTTGACCAGACCGTTAGTATCCCTCCTCCCTGTGCGTGACACCCTGAACAGGAGCGAATAGGACTTGACCATGTGGCTGTTGCTGGGCTCAAACTCGTTGCTGGAGACCAGTAGGGAAGGGTAGGAGCCGGGCTTGGTTTGGTTACTGTCTGGATTCAAAGGCACCTGCTTTTTACCTGTAGGCACTTGCTTAATCGGGCAGCTGACATCCTGAAAAGACGAAAGAGTCAAACTCAATTCAACTAAACTCGATCGCGACGGACGATCTTTTGCTAGAGGTGAGAGATTTGATCTTACCTTGCGTTTTTTATGGCAGACTTTGACAAGTAGCACCTCTAAGGACACGGAGTTTTGTTCATTTTCTGAATTCTGAGATGGCTTTTCTGTACGACAACAACGACAAGAGTTCAGCGTCAACCATAGCCATCCCTCTTGGTATATAAACCATCTTCTGTATTCACCCCTAGCTTCAGTGTATCCTTCATCATGTGTCCTCTCTACATATTACATACATACTAGGCTGCTGCCATGACAACACAGGAGTTATAACAAGTTTGTTTGCGTGCGCACTGGCAGCCTGGTTATTCACACAGCTAACCGTGTCCAGGTTTCTGATCATCTGTGAGCTGAGCTCCACTTCTCACCATCCCCGCTATCGTGTTCCAGTACAGAATGATCAGAACCCTGGATAAGGTGTTCTCATGTCACAGCATCAGAGAACGACATGCAGTTAAAGAGAACGCTAACGTGCACGGTAACACACTCTGTGACTGCTGCTTATATCTGATGGCAGTCAGGCGTTTGTACAAGTGTAAAAATCTTTACTCTGTGCATTTGAGAGTGAACAAACACACCAAGCACTCAGCAAAGAGTAAAATCTGCTCACCATCCTTATGGAAGAACCCAGTGAAGGTTAACTGTAGATGTGAAGACAAACTGAAAAACAGAGAGATGCACACGTGAAATCACTGCTGAACGCTCAGAAACCGTCTCAACAACATCAACTCCGCTGCGTTACCTCGGAGAATCCTGCTCTCCCTTCATCTTCTCCACTGTCTGCAACATATCGTCCACTTTGAATACTTTCCTGAGAGGACGGATACAGAGTCACGCTGGTTATGATACCGTGACACAGCACATGAACACATCAGGCACCTTCACATGCATCAAAAAAGGAACTGAAAACATGTTTCGTACCTTCTGGCGTTTGTTCTACCGTTTCTGTGAGACATGAAGGTGAGCGTCCTGTGCAAAAATATGGGCTAAAAAAAAGAAGAAATAATTAAAATCCCTGATTTGAAAGGGACTTTCAATAACTCAAAGAAAACACATGTATACTTCACTTACTGCAATCAAGTTCCTTGTGCGGAGAAATCTGTAAATCTGAGTTGGTTCTGGAAACAGAAAGAGGTGTCATGATGTGTACTCAGTGTTTGGAGAGTTACCACTCAAATCTAGAATACAGAGTTTCACAGGGTGCAGTCGTCGTCCTACTTTACGCCCATAAAAGTCTCCTCCATCATTTTATTTTCACTGTGTCAGCATCTGAGATATGAATCAGTTTTTATTGCTAACACATGGCAAAAAGAAGGCGGTGTAAACAGGTGGTGGTTCAAGATGGAGCCACATCTCTCTCGGGTTCTCGTGGATCGTGGCTGCTGCTGTGGTCCTGCATGACGTCCACTGCACATATTACTACTGTCATTATTGCTGCCATATCTGCTACTGTTGTCATTTTATCAGTCATTGTAATTGTACAATATGTTTGTGTTGATTTGTCCTGTACACGTGACATCTATTGCACGTCTGTCCGTCCTGGGAGAGGGATCCCTCCTCTGTGGCTCTTCCTGAGGTTTCTTCCACATTTTTTCCCTGTTCAAGGTTTTTGTGGGCAAGTTTTTCCTCACTGGAACCGAGGGTCTAAGGACAGAGGGTGTCACTCCCTGTACAGATTGTAAAGCCTCAGAGGAAAATGGACTTTGTGACAGAGACTACGTCCAGGTTTTAGACAGTCTGCGGGGACGTCACGGAGACTACGTCCAGGTTTTAGACAGTCTACGGGGACGTCACAGAGACTACGTCCAGGTTTTAGACAGTCTGCAGGGACGTCACGGAGACTACGTCCAGGTTTTAGACAGTCTACGGGGAAGTCTCGGAGACTACGTCCAGGTTTTAGACAGTCTGCGGGGACGTCACGGAGACTACGTCCAGGTTTTAGACAGTCTACGGGGAAGTCTCGGAGACTACGTCCAGGTTTTAGACAGTCTGCGGGGACGTCACGGAGACTACGTCCAGGTTTTAGACAGTCTGCGGTCTCAGAGACTACGTCCAGGTTTTAGACAGTCTGCGGTCACGGAGGCTACGTCCAGGTTTTAGACAGTCTGCGGGGTTTAAAGTCTGTCCACCAGCATGAGTCTGACTCTGATGAACTTTAAGAGTGTCTCTAATTCTGCATGGCCAAGCATCAGTAAATATCACATCATCAGAGGCTCCTGAACACACACTTTGGGCCATACAAATAAAATTTGATTTCATTTCATTTGATGTACCAACTCCAAGAAACGTATTTGTTGAAGGTCTTTTGTCATTTAGTTTTTCCTCACTGGAACCGAGGGTCTAAGGACAGAGGGTGTCACTCCCTCAGAGGAAAATGGACTTTGTGACTTTGTGCTGTACAAATAAAATCTGATTTGATTTGGTGGCTCATGAGACAAAAACAGCCTCCAAAACTGAATCAAAGTGTTTTTTTTTTGTTGGTTTGATAAAAGCCTGAATCATGAGACTAAATCTGAGAAAACAGGAGTTCACCTGTGGAGGCCTGAGAGGCAAAGACAATGAGAACAAACTCAGTCACAGCGAAGTTTGTTTTTAAAACGTTCCCAACACAGACACGCCGCAGTACGAAGTGAGGATCTGTGTGTGCGTGTGTGTGTGTGTGTGTGTGTAGGAGGAGGAGGAGGGGGGGGATCTCACTTTCAAAGGCCTGTAGGAAGAGCTCATGGTCGGCCTGGATCTGCTCCATCTTCGGCTTCTTCACAGAGTTCATCATCGCTGATGAGGCGGGGTACACGGCGCCGTTAGCTTTACAACTCGCCCCACTCATAATATGACCTGAGTTCTGGCAGACACACACACACACACACACACACACACACACACACACCATGTTAGCTTAGCTTAGCTTAGCTTAGGGGGGGCAGATACTCGCGTTAGCAAGTCGAGCTAGTTAGCTCGCTCCATGCTAACGCGCTAGCCGCAGCTGAAAACCCTAAAAAACTCGACACGTTTCGGGGGTTCGGGGTGAATAAAGACTACCCACCCTGGCCGATGGCATCAATCAGTCCGCCTCGCTGCCTCCAGCACCGAGCCCGGCAGCCTCAGCAGCAGGAGCCCATGGAGGAGGTGAAGAGGAGGCGACGGGACGCGGCTAGGCGGCTAGCGCTGCTAGCATGGCTCACTGGAAAACAAACTGCCGTGCGCGTGAGCTCCCCGCTCCTCCGTCCTCGCGCGCATCCAGCCGCCACACGCGCGGGTTAACGTCGGGAGGAAGGTTCCGAGTGTTTAATTATTTAAATCAGATTAATGATTCTCTGCCTGCTAATTTATTGTCGGTTCGGTTTCCTTCAATTTGTACTGAACAACAGAGTGGTAGTCAGCGGTCAGCCAATAGGAGACGCGCTGAGAGAATGCGGCGCCCTGATTGGCCGCCGGGCTCCGGAGATGACATACAACCCGCTCTCGCTTTCTCGGATTTTTGCGGGAAATCGAGTTTTTATCAGCGCGAGCGCATCAGCACGAGCCCGGTGACGCTCGCGCTGCGGAGGAGAAGACACGCGCCACTGCGCATGCCCAGAACACCATCCCTCTGACTGCATTAAAGTAAATTATTTCAGAATAAAACAAACGACACGCGCTGATTTCAGATGATCTGTGGCATTTTAAGACTTTATTTATTTATACAGAACTGTAGCCCAAACCGCTTCACAGAGCAGAAGATTAGATTAGATTAGATTAGATTATTTATTCATCCCACCACGGGGAAATGTACTTGTTACAGCAGCAGAGGAAAGTGAAGCTACACTACAGAATTAGAAAAAAACACAATAAACAGACAGAAATATCTATAACCTACAATAAACACGAAAAACAATCAACCTTCAAAACAGACAAGTACTGAGGATAAAAGTGGCATGATGTATAAAAAGAGTATTGTAATGTAAAGTGACCATAGTGTCAGAAATATTGCAAAGAAAGTGACCATGATACAAATAATTATATTATTAAAGAGTAGTAACCATGGTATAAACAAAAACTAAAACATAAAACTGCAACACACAGACACAAGCTGTTTTCAGATGATGAACAGGCTGTTACATTTTAAGAGGAAAACAACTTCATCTTTATTTATTCATATAGCACCTTTCATACAGAGCTGTAGCCCAAAGTTCACAGAGCAGAGTAAAAACAGAAATAGACACAAACTAACAGTTCTTAAGGTAAAAGAGCATGAAAAACGAGAGATTAGAAGAAACGTAAAAAGCATAAAACTACAACAATGAAACAAGAAGAAAAATTAAGACCTATAGGGTAAAAAGCATAAAACAAGCTCGAGTGCATTAATAAATGTAACAGATGCAGTATTTTCCTGAAAGATGTTTTTCATAAACTTGTAACAGAAAAACTCTTCCCACTGATCCAAAACAGTAAAAATAATAATAAGTTAACTTACTTAAATTAATAAAAATACAAAGGAGCAGCCTCCATATTAATGTGCAAACAGTAAAAAACTAAAAAGTAGTAAGAATCATACTGAAGTTTCAGGTGGTACCACTGCAACCCCTTTGGATCCGTGTCTGTGAAATAAAGAATTCAGTCATACTAGTTCACATTGTACAATAGTAACACAGCACCAGCACAGTTACCTGGTAGTATAATAAGGATCAAAAGGGAAAAGCATGAAAACAGAAAACTTGTAATCTTACATATGAATAAAGTTCTAGTTCTAACTGTTGTGACAGGTTATTGGTTGAAAATATCTGCATGAATATTCATTATAGATCTCTTTTTTTATTCGTAGTAATTAACTTAAGAGACTTTAAATAATAATCAACTTCAATCAAAAATAATCTGTGTCTGTGATTGTGGTACGCAGAACTAGAAGTGTGACGTTTGAGGCCGCGGCACAAGATCCACAGAAATCAGAAAAATAAAAATGATTTTGAATAAATCTAAAAGAAACCAGCAGCATCAATTCTAAAGTGTAAACAATGAAAACAAACCAACAATAAGAATTAAAGTTATGTTGTACTTTATATATAGTTGGTAATACAAGTCACAGCTGCTCTATCATAGCAGTTTAGTTTTGCTTATAACTAAGCTTATATGCCTTTATATATATATACAAATTGTTTTTAAATAATATTACCACATTATATGATATTTACTGCATCACATTTATATTTTATACAAAAAACACACCTTGATGTTTTCATAATTAATATATTTTATTTTAGTATTTTATTATTATTTATTTTCACTAATCTTTATTTCAGTGGCGGGAATTTACAGTTATGTCGTTTTTAATAAAAAAACTAAACTTTTCTTTTCTTCGGTTTCTGTCTATTTCTTTCTTCAGGGTAAAGAATTGTTAAACTTGTGAAATGCTGAATGTGACAGTTTAAAACACTTTAAAATAACAAAATAAGTTTTTTAAGTTTATTTCATTTTAAATCAGTCACGAGCGTTTTCTCTGCGTCGTGTTTCCAGACGGAACTATTAGCAGACGGAACCGGAAGAGCGTGCGCATCATAACTTGCACACATGTGTGCGGGCAGAGAGCCGGTCTCAGTCTGACGGCGCGTGCACCTGAAGTCACCTGGATAACTTTAATATCACCACCAAAAACACACCTGAGAAACACCTGGACGCGTGACGTCACGGCGGCGGCATGGCGGAGATCGTGCAGCAGCGGATCGAGGAGAGGATCCCGGAGCTCGAGCAGCTGGAGAGAGTGGGACTGTTCACCAAGAAGGAAGTCAGGTAAGAACACCTGGAGAGAGAGAGAGGGACTGTTCACCAAGAAGGAAGTCAGGTAAGAACACCTGGAGAGAGAGTGGGACTGTTCACCAAGAAGGAAGTCAGGTAAGAACACCTGGAGAGAGAGAGACTGTTCACCAAGAAGGAAGTCAGGTAAGAACACCTGGAGAGAGAGAGAGACTGTTCACCAAGAAGGAAGTCGGGTAAGAACACCTGGAGAGAGAGAGGGACTGTTCACCAAGAAGGAAGTCAGGTAAGAACACCTGGAAAGGACAGGGCGTCCAGATGTTGGTGTCCAACAGACAGACAGACAGACAGGTGGACAGACAGGTGGACAGACAGGTGGACAGACAGGTAGGTGGAGGTCGGCTACAAACTCTGACGTGATGATTTTTATCTTTTCAGATCAATAATCAAGAGAGTGACGTCTCTGGAATACAAACTGCACAGACTGATCGTCAACAAAGAGGACTTCATCGCCTACGTTCAGGTAGAAACACACACACACACACGTTAACAGAAACACACACACACACACACAGAAACACACACACACGTTAACAGAGACACACACAGACACACACAGACACAGAAACACACACAGACACAGAAACACACACACACACACAGAAACACACACAGACACAGAAACACACACAGACACAGAAACACACACAGACACAGAAACACACACAGACACACACACACACACACACACACACACACACACACACACACACACAGAAACACACACACACACACGTTAACAGAAACACACACACACACAGACACAGAAACACAAACACAAACACACACACACACACGTTAACAGAAACACACACAAACACACACACAGACACGTCAACAGAAACACACACAGACACACACAGACACGTTAACAGAAACACACACAGACACGTTAACAGAAACACACACGCGTTAACAGAAACACACACAGACACACACAGACACGTTAACAGAAACACACAAAGACACTGACACAGAAACACACACACAGACACAGAAACACACACAGACACGTTAACAGAAACACACACAGACACAGACACAGAAACACACACACAGACACAGAAACACACACACAGACACAGAAACACACACACAGACACAGAAACACACACAGACACAGAAACACACACAGACACAGAAACACAGACACACACACACAGACACAGAAACACAGACACAGAAACAGAAACACACACCGCGGGTTCGAACCCTGACCTTTGAACTGTTTGATTACAGTACGAGATCAACGTGTTGGAGCTGATCAAGAAGAGGAGAGCGGTGAGTGTCGCTCTCTGTACTCGTTAACATACATGCAGATGAGACGGTCTGCTCATCGTGTCTTTGACTCTCGCAGCACATCGCTTATCAGTTCAAGCGCGAGGAGATCGAGTTCCCCGTCATCCACAGAATAAACAGCGTCTTCAGAAGAGCCACCAACAAGTGGAAGGTACCGTGCACGGAGTGTTTATGCAGTGTGTGCGTTACATGATCGCACTGATTAAACATCACGTGTGTTTCCACAGGACGACGTGCAGCTGTGGCTCTCACATGTCGCTTTCTGTAAGAAATGGGTACGTAACACACACACACACACACACACACACACACACACACACACACACACTCTGTCTCCTCTCACGCTTCTGTCGCTTCCACTCATCAGGCCACCAAAAATCAGATCAGCAAGGTGTTCTCAGCCATGCTCGCCATCCACCCCGACAAGCCAGGTACACAGAACCGTCTGTGATTGGACCAAATGAAATGATGATGTCACCTGTGGATCCAAATGAATAAAGTGTGTGTGCTTCCCGTCTGTAGCTCTGTGGATCATGGCGGCCAAGAGTGAGCTGGAGGACAGAAGCTCCTCTGAGAGCGCCCGACACTTGTTCCTGAGGGCGCTGCGCTTCCACCCGAACAACAAGAAGGTCTACCAGGAGGTGAGAGAACAAACATGTGATAGAATATGATATATATTTATATGAAACTTTGGTTTGCGTGAATGAAATTCACTCGTTCATCGTGACTTCTACAATATTCTCTGTGGTAGTATTTCCGTATGGAGCTGCTGCATTGTGAGAAACTGAGGAAGCAGAAGGAAGAGCTGGAGAAAGCAGAGATAGACCTGGTGAGTATCACTCACACACACACGCACACACACAGACACACACACACACACACACACACACACACACACACACACAGCCTGATCTCCTGCTCTTCACTCCTTCACAGGGCGAGTACGAGTTCTCTGCAGAGATCCTGAGCGGTAAACTGGCCGAGGTCGTGTACAGAGATGCTACGGGGAAAATCAAAGGTCGGCTTTTAAAGAACTGATTTCAAATTCTGCAGCAAAGACACAGACGGTATCATCTGTGGTACCAGCTGCTACATAACGGGCTCCTAACCGAACCCAACGTCTGGTATCTCTGATGTTTTTGGTCCAACAGAAGCCGAGTTTGTCATCTCACTCCTGAACATCGCAGCCATCTTTGACTTCACCCAGGAGCTCCAGGACCTCGTCCTGCAAGAGTAAAGATGAAGACCCCACGATTGTTTTTCACTCTGCGTTCTTGAACTCGGACATCGCTGATTGTGACTGTACCTCCTCTCCTCTCCTCAGCTTACAGGCTAACTACACCGGAGACAGCCTGACGTGGGACTTCATGGCGAGGAGGGAGCTGGAGGCTCCGGGGGCAGGGGAGGAGCTGCAGACGGCCAAAGGCCGGGCCTCCGACATCAGCCGCAGAGAGGAGCGCTGCTGCCAGGTCTACGAGGAGGGAGTGAAGAGCCTGAACTCCGGTACGAGAACAGACGAGGGTTAGAAGCTGTAGAAAGAGGTTTAATCACTTTGCAGCGACACCTTTCTTTCCACACATGCTCTGAAATAAAAGAATTACTTTATTTTGCACATTTGCACATGCATGCAAAAACCCGATCAGATTTCTAAGATGTGGCGTTGCGTGCTTTGTGCTCAGAGCCCATGTGGACTTGCTACGTGGCCTTCTGTTTGGAAAGGCTGAAGAGGAAGACCAACGTCCAGGAGCTGAAGGACAAGGTAGGACATGAATCTGTGAATGAATTCTTTGTTCCACATTGAAGCTAAACACAGAAAGAAATGTGTGTTTTGGAGGCGGATGTGTGTGGCGGGTAAATCCTGACACGCTTTTCTGTTCTTGGTGTTGTCGCAGAGGCAGGAGAGGCTGCTGGGAGTGCTGCAGCGCGCCCACGACTCCTCCCAGCTCAAGGAGGATTATTATAAGAACTGGGTGAGATAACGACTTCATTAAACGTGTAACTGCCTTTTAAAGCCTCGACGGTTCACTCTCCTTTCATCCAAATAATGACTCAAACGTGTGTTTACACAAAGCTGCTTTACTGAACAGAGCCAGGCGAGTGTGTGAACGCTCGTCAGCCTCATCAAATCAGAACAGAGGTTATCTGATGACTGTGTCCACAGAGCAGGTCTGACTGTCTTTAAAGTCCCACCACGAGCGAACACAGTGAAAAGGAAAAATCCTCCTTTAAAGACCCGGTGAATATAAAATCAGTCACTCACAGACCGGGTCAAACAGGTAGCACTCAGAAGAGAGAAAGCGTTTGATTGGATGTTAAAATTAGTACACGCCGTACACCTGAACACACTGAAGACACTTTGTGAGGACAGAGGACAGATGTAAAGATCCGTTTGGACTTCATGGAGACTTTTAAGATGCAGAGCTGGCTCATGGTGGGCGGCCACCAGCTGCGACCATTTACACGCCAACCCCTGCTGCCCACGTTTCCTGTTGCTCTCTGTTGTTTACCGTCTAATTAAGAGGAAAGAAGTCCATGAAATAACACAGGACTCCGTCTCTGACACCCTCCGGATGCCAAAATCGCTCGTCACCAAACTCGGTTGAGTAAACAAACGACGTAAGAGCGAACGTGGTCAAATCTAAAGGTGAGCGCGTTACCTGTCTGTACTGATGTGACGTTGTTTCGGATGTTACAGTTGCAGATCTTGCTCTCGTCCGGAGACGGCGAGGCGGCGGCAAGCGTTGCCATGGCAGCCACGCAGCGCTACAGCCAATCGGTGTCGGCGTGGAGCCTGAGTCTGCAGACGCTGATGCAGCTGGGGAGCGGAGACATGAGCGAGCTTTTCCGGGACGCTCTCACACACGTTAATCCCAAGGTAGAGACACACACACACACACACACACACACACACACACACTCTGTTTGTCTCTACATAATTTGTCGAGTTTGTTTATTTTCTCTGCTTACACTGACACCAAATCAGTTGTGCTCCTACTGCACTGGTACAGTTGTAATCCTTGGGGAACACACACACACACACACACACACACACACACACACACACACACACACACACACACACACACACACACACACAATCTCCTTTGGCCCAATTAGTCTCTCTTCCACTACATTCTTTCTTCAGACGGCCTTCCTGCTTCTATATGTGAGCAAAGATGAACACAACATGAAAATGATCATTATTATTATTACATAATCTGTGTCATTATTGCTCATTATCTTAATGTAACATGAAAGATAAACGAGCAGGATTAACCCGACACTCTGCAGATTTCTGAGCTTTGGATGGAGAATGAGCTAATCCTGACAAATCTCCTCCAACGTTCAGACCTTTGAGGGTTTTTCTTCATCGAGAAGCTCTTAAATAAATGAAAACAAAGTTCTGTGTCGCTCTGATGCTTCACGTTGTCGTACAGTACATCACAATATAACGCCGTCTGACTGCGAACACGCTCGTTTTGGACTCGGGCCTTCGCAGTCGTGAGAACAACAGCCGGTTATTGTCGTTTCACGAGACTGTAGCTGCGTGAGGAGGATTACCGCTCGGCTGCTGACCAGGCTTTTCTCTCTCTTTAAGTGGAAGGATATAGTATAGTATAGTATAGTGTAGTATATTATAGTATATTACTCTGAGGGTTTCATCTGGTTCGTCCAGTAAAAGAAATGTCTCCACATTCTCTCTAAACACACGGTGTGTGTGATTTCAGCTCAGCATGCTCGTGTGTGTTCGCTCAAAGACTGAAGGAGATGTTGGATGACTGACAGCAGGTGGAAGAAGTACTCACTTAATTTTTACTACAGTCAAAGTACAAAGATTACATTTGAAACAGAACATTGAAGTAAAGGTCCTGCTTTCAGAGCGAGCACTTTTACTGCTGATACTTTAACTGTTATTTAAAGGTCTGAGAAGTTTAGCGGATGAAGTCGACCTTTAGTGGAACTGCTGACAGCACAGAGACACCTGAGCAGCAGCAGTAGTAGTAGTAGTTGAGTAAATGTACTAAGTTACATTCCACCACTGGACGTGAAGCAAGATGCTCGTTAGAAACCAACTAATGGCTGAACGTTTCCCGTCTCGACAGGAGAGTCTACCGCTGTGGCAGCTGCAGGTCCAGTGGAGCGCGGCCAACCAGAGTCCTGAGGAGACAGAAGCCGTCTTCAAGGTTCGTAATGACACAGCACGTTAGTCTGAACTGGAATCAAATGTTTGTCTCGTCTGGAAAAGCTGAATGAAGTTATCGATGAGATAAGTTATGAGATGAACTGAGCTTCAACTTTGAAATGAGACGGCCGTCGTGTCGTGTTGAGGACGCCTCGCAGACAGTTTCTGCTTCTTTGTTTTGTTTCTCTCAGAGAGGTCTGCTGTCTGCGGTGACGGCCGTCTCCACGGAGATGAAAGAGAGCTACCTTGATTGGTCGTACTCCACCGGAGGCTACAAGAAAGCGAGGAAGACCTTTACAAGGTAAAAAACATAAAGAGCTCTGTCTGCTCACGACGTCTCTGCACTGTAAATGACGGATCACACAGTCTGAATGAAAATGGGATGAAGTGTGTGTCGTGATGAAGCGTCTCTTCTCTAGTTTACAGGAAAACCGCCCGTTGACGAAGGCTTTTTTTACCACGATGATTCAAATCGAGAAGGAACAAGTACGTACAGCAGCGACTTTAATCTGACACCTTTAGGACTTCAGGGACAGACGATGGACTGTGATATTATTTGTTATTCCTGATAAAACCGAGACAGTCCCGAGCTCTGACAATGAAGTTTGTCCTTGCAGGAGACTCCAAAGATGAACAAACTGAGAGACTGCTACGAGAGGGCCCTGCAGGAGTTCGGCACCTCAGATGACGGTGAGCAAAAAACCTTTAAAGGAACAACAAGAGGCTGAAAGAAAAGCGGTGCTAGTTAAAAAATATTTATTCCTGTTATTCAAGTATCAAGGACTAGTTATATAAAGAGTTATGCAAGCAGATCTCATTCAGATATCTGTTGAGAATACATTCATGGACAGAGACGGTCAGAGGTTCAACAAGTGTCCTTGTCGAGCTCATTTCAGCGGTTTCCTCTGCAGATCTGTGGCTGCAGTACATCCAGGAGGAGCTCGGACCTCTCGGGCAGCCAGAGAACTGCGGCAAGATCCACTGGAGAGCCATGAAGTTTCTGGAGGGGGAGAGCGTGGAGAGGTTCACCACCAAATACACTCTGCTTCAGACCGGACACTTGTAAGAAGAAAAGAGGTCCGAGCAGCTCCGATCGAGGCCCGTGTGTTCGGAGCGGGCGTTCCTCAGGAGACTGCAGCGTTCGATGCCTTCAGGAAACAGACCGGTCGGTTCTCTTCAGACGTTCCAGCAGCGTTTTTCAGGAGAGAAATGTTCACTGCCGTGACTCGTGCCTGCTCTGTTCATTTCCAGCAGTTTGTGCTGCGTTTGATCCACCGATGTTGGAAACATGTCGAGTTTGTCAGGATGTCCAGTTGAATTCCACATTTATTTTGCTGCTGTTGTGATATTAAAACAGTTTTTCACTCTGGTTTAGTTGTTTGCTGTGAATCCTCTGAGACAGAATAAAGATACGACACACACCTCTAAACTCAGCGATCACTTTCTATGACACAACACTTCTTCAAACACAAAAACATCTGTTAAGGTCTAAAACTCTTATTTCACACATCGATACAGAAATATTAAATAAAAACTATTAAAGCCCGAAGCGGCCATGTGTTTTATCTCTTCTGTTTTCAACAAATTAATTTTAAATTAATTATGTCGTTATCTCATAAAAACATTTCATTATCTCACCATCTCGAGAAAATTACCCCATTACCTCGTGATAACATTTGTTATGTCGAGTTAATGACAAATAACTCGAGAGCTCGAGAAAATACATAAATTAACTCGTTATCTTGAGGAAATTAACCAGTTTTCTCTGGATAATAACATCAGTTATTTCATGATAGTGACATAAATAAGAGTATAAATAATCTTGAGGAAACAAATAAAATGAATTTAGGAATTAAAATGTATGAATGCATGGTCGTACAGAGCTTCTACCTCAAGATCTCAAACAAAAACAAATGAAATGAACTCGTTATCTTGAGAAGAAGTTGGAAATAAAATGTATGACTGCTTCGGGCTTCTGTAAAAAAACAACCATAAATAATAAATATTACTACAGGAAACTTGCCTATTAAAAAACTAGACATAAATATATTTAAAGTCTTTAAGGACACTTGTGAGTTATGACAAAACATTCATGGAAAAAAAGCATCATGTACAGCGCACGATCATGGATCAATAATGACACACGTGAACGTTTTAGATGCAGACAGTCGTGATATAAAAACACTCGATGTCTTTAAGGCACTAACTGTTCCATAATGATCCCTTTAGAAAATCAAATGCCCAGAAAACATCGCAGTCAGCTGACGTCTCTGCTCCGGCACACTCTATTCACAACGACTACAAATCAAACGGTTCATATCTGCTGCTGATATAATGGAGTGTCTGTGCTGACGCAGAGTATTTTTATCCACTGAACGGTTCAAATGTGACATGTTTTAATCAACAGCTTCAGGCTGAGCGAGCTGCTGAGTCACAGCGTCCCATGATGCTTCTTTTTCAGAGGCTTTTTAACCCTGTTGAGTATTTAAAAAATTGATCGTTTTGGTTGTTAAGCCACTAAAATTTAACATCAAATCAACATTTGACATGAAAATTAAAGATATTAAATACTGGGCAGCCTTTAAAAGAGAGCTGGACCTCCACATGATACCTGTGGCCTGTCTAATGACTTCACCTGTCAGGTGTGTCACCACACCACCTGTCTGAGTCCTTCAGAGCTTCTTGAACACGATGTAGGTGAGCAGCACCAACACGCCCGCGGACAGCAGCCCGATCACACACTGGTGTATGGTGATGACGTCCTCCAGGGCGTGGATGCGCTCCTCCATGGCGTTGGTGTGGATGTAGTCATAGATGGAGGCCCCGATGCTCCACACCGCCCACACGGCATCCACCAACGCTTTCATAGTGGGAGAGACCATGGAGAGGGTCGCCTGCAGCCGGGCGCCAGCCGCTGCACTGCAGGGAGAAAGAAGAAGAAGAGGGTGACACACGATGAAGTTTGTGGGCACAGCCTCCACAACTCCAACCACAGAGCCAGATCTGTGACCCTGAACGCACCATCTGACCCTGAACGCACCATCTGACCCTGAACGCACCATCTGAGGAGATGTGGGAAGAGTGACAGAAAACGTTAGATTTTCTTTTTCTGTGAGACATTCAGGATTCAAATAACACTTTGTGATCCAGGTTAGTTCATAGTTGTACCTGTACTTCACTTTTACTCCACCTCAGAGGCAAATACTTTAACTTGAGTACATTTATCTGACAGTTTTAGCTACTAGTTACTTCCTGAGGAAGCTGAGATCCTTCAACGTGTGCAGCGAGATGTTGGAGATCTTCTACCAGTCTGTTGTTGCCAGTGCCATCTTCTTTGCTGTTGTTTGTTGGGGCAGCAACATCAGAGCCGGCGACACCAACAGACTTGAGAAGATCATCAAGAAGGCTGGCTCTGTTGTTGGACTGAGACTGGAGTCTCTGGAGACTGTGGTGGAGAGGAGGACGCTGAATAAACTGTTCTCCATCATGGACAATGAGCAGCACCTTCTCCACCACACAGTGGACAGACAGCGGAGCAGCTTCTCCCACAGGCTGCTACAGCTCCACTGTTGAAGGGACAGATACAGGAAATCTGTCCTGCCACATGCCATCACACTGTACAACAACAGCTAAAGCACAATCTACAGTCACCTCACACTTCTCCTTACTTTGTACATATCAACACTGCCAACTTGCTGTATATACATCTGTACAATATATTTTATTTCATCGTATTTACTATTGCTTTTTTGATATTTTATTATGTACAGTTTGCTTTATAGTATATTTTTATTCTCATGTTGTCACTTGTCACTTTGTGTAATGCTGCTGCTGCACTATAATTTCCCAGCTTGGGATAAATAAAGTCTATCTATCTATCTATCTATCTATCTATCTATCTATCTATATCTTAAAACACATGTAAAACAACGATTTCAAGTTTAAATCAGCAGCTTCCAAACATTTCGGGGCCCTCCTGTCTCTGCTGGCTCTGGGTTGTCGGCAGTTCCTCTAAAGGTCGACGTCACCAGCTGAACTTCTCAGATCTTTAAATTACAGTTGAAGTATCAGCAGTAAAAGTACAGCACTCCATCTGCAGTGAAATGTCTCCTGTGTCAGTGTGTGAGCTGCGTTCAATGACATTCATCTGAAAATGCTTCAGTGAAGTAAAAAGGATCCGAGTGCGTGAACACACACAAGCTGAGCTGACACACACTGTGTGTTTCTGTTTGTGTCTCAGTGATAAAGTTACTCTGCAGAATCAGGTGTCTGACTTAACACAGCTAAAAACTACTATGCACAAATATTAATATATGGATATTATTTATATAAATGTGTAATCAAAGCTGCATTTTAATGCATGACACTGAATCCTGTTTAATACGCACAGTACAGTGTCTTATATTATATAATATAAATATAATGAAGTCATGTGTAAGTCACACACACTCTGACGTCATTACAGTATTAATAAACCCGGACCAGGACTGAACCGGATCCACCTGATCTGTCAGTACCGAGCAGAGAAGTCTGGACCTGCAGAGCAACAGGACACACACACACACACACACACACACACACACTCACCAACGTGACAGATGTTCCAGATGTGACGTCACAGGTGATGCTCACCATCCGCCCAGCTGTGCACGCGCTGAGGACACACCTGACATCAGAGGAGACGCCGGCTCTTCCCGTCAGGCACCGCGTCTCTTCATGAGTCAAGTCAGCGTCATCATCACAGCACGTCCGGTCACACCCTTAACAAAATAAAACAGAGTCTCTGCAAACAGTATTTAGTCTACAAAATAAAGTGTCCGAGAGAGAGGAAGTGTGTGTGGACGGAGGGATTCAATGTAACACACACACAGAGAGAGCGAGCACGTGGACAGTTAAATCAACAAAGAGACAATGTGTCAGGTCAGTGCTTTTATTTTGAAAAGACGACACATTTCCGGTGTTATTGTGGCGTCAGACAGACAGAGAGACACAGAGAGAGAGACAGAGAGAGAGAGAGACAAACAGAGAGAGAGAGACAGAGAGAGACAGACAGACAGACAGACAGACAGACAGAGAGAGAGAGAGAGACAGACAGACAGAGACAGACAGACAGAGAGGGAGACAGACAGACAAAGAGGGAGAGACAGACAGACAGACAGACAGACAGACAGAGAGCGAGACAGACAGACGGAGAGACACAAAGAGAGAGCTCTGAAAGTAGAACATGACCTCCAGAACAGAATGGAACGGGACAGAAGTTTAAACTGTCACAATAAAACAAACTACAGACTAGAAATAAACAGACTAGAATAAGAACAGACTAGAATAAGAACAGACTAGAATTAAACAGACTAGAATAAGACAGACTAGAATAAAAACAGACTAGAATAAGAACAGACTAGAATTAAACAGACTAGAATAAGAACAGACTAGAATTAAACAGACTAGAATTAAACAGACTAGAATAAGAACAGACTAGAATTAAACAGACTAGAATAAGAACAGACTAGAATAAGAACAGACTAGATTAAATAGAAGAACAGGAGTTATCAGAAGTGTCAGAGCAAAATAAAATGTCAGATAAAACATAAACTATCAGAATACATGAAAACATTAAGAAACAGAACAGAGTCAGCAGAACAATGAAACGATGAAACGATGAAACGTGTCAGAGCAGAAAAACAGATCAGCTCAGCACGAGACACGACACAATCCAATTAATACGAGTTCAATTATGACGTCAAATAAAGTGTTGATGTGTAAAATAAAACATGTATAAATATGAAAGGTGTGTGTGTGTGTGTGTGTGTGTGTGTGTGTGTGTGTGGGTGTGAGCTTCACGTGATCACACACTAATTGATCTAAAGGAAAACAAAGGTGTGTGTGTGTGCGCGTGTATGTGTGAGACACACACACACACACACACACACACACACACACACACACACACGGTGTAGTTGCAGCGTCACGCCGGCAGGGGTCGCAGCGCGCTCACATGTTGCTGCTGCGCGCGGAGGTAACGTGAGAGGTGTGATGAACCTGGACGACGCACGCACGCGGAGTGGGTCTCGCGTCCTGAACGGACGGCATCGATCAGCGACGGCGTGTGTGGCGCATGTGGACCGGGGCGAGACAAGACAACACACCGCAGGAATGCGCGCAGTTCCAGGCGCACACACACACACACACACACACACACACACTCGGACATTACTCTGGGCTTTCTAAAGTCTTCTTTCAGATTAATTGGGAATAAACGGGGGCCACACTTCTGCGCCCCCCCTGACGGAAACCTATAATTGGAGCGGGGCCAGTGACGCGCTGAAAATAACCAGGTTACCACTTAGCACCGGTCCATTTTGGGGAGGGCCCAGCACGAGGGCGCAGCACCATATATCAGCTCCTTCCAGCTGTTTGGGAATACCCTGCTCATAATGTCGAGGCTGCAGCATGGCTCCGGCTCCGGATCCGGCTCCAGCTCCAGCTCCAGCTCCGGCAGCAGCAGCAGCAGCAGGCTGCTTTCTCCCTCCGTCTGCCCGCTTGTCTCCTCTCAGCTTTGGATATTGGGCGTCTGGCTGGCTGGCTGGCTGGGTGCGCACCGCACCGCACCGCACCGCACCGCACAGCACCGGGGATCTCTCGGTGGGAAACGGAAGATTTCTTTTTATTATTATTGTTATTTATGAATGCAGGGAGGGCGGAGGGGGAGAGACGGGCACGAGAAGTGGCGACACTGTTGCGTCTGCATGTTTTTTCTCCTTGGACAGAAGACAGGCCGAGCTGCTGGTGCTGGTTCTGGTTCTGCTGGGGGACTGTCCGACTTCTTCCAAGAGACAATTCACCCCCTTTCCTCTCCCCCCTCCCCTCCCCCCTCCCCCGAAGGATAATCTAGCTAAATTTGGGATGCGTGTAACACCCAAGTGATCAGATATGACCGGGGCGGCGGCGGTTGCTGGTTGCTGGTTGCTGGACGGTGTTCAGAGTTCAACTTCGCTCTTCAGACGCAGCCAGACGAACCAACCAGACAGTCTGCGCGTTTATTTATTTATTTCTCTCTTTTCTAACGTGAAGTCCTCTTCCCTCGCTCCCTCCCTTCCTCCATATGGCTCCGGGATGCTGACACCTGCCCGGTGCGCCTCGCAGGTTACCAGCCGGGGACAGCATCACCTACTTTGTGCAGGCGCAGAGCGGATCAGCGGGTATGTATCGGCGTGCTCACACATGCAAACATTCCTTCAAAGATGTAGAGGTGTCCTGGACTGAGGATGATGAGGATGTGTCAGAGGCTGGGTCTTTGCGGGCAAGGTGAGTCCTCAATTTGTTCAACTGGCCTACAAAGTCCCAGTTTCTGGCTCATGTGACCACCAAGGCAGATTAAAGACACGTCTGCTGCAGGTTTTGGTTTTATAGAAAGAAAGGGAAGTGTCAGGTCAGGGCTTTTAATGCATGAAGCTGCAGTGGCTACAGTGGCTTTGTTAGATGAGCTCAGAGGGTCAACAAGTGAACGTGGCCGCTTAATAAAAGACTACAAACAGCTTCGATTAGTCAAACTTGAAGTTTTCCAGCCTCGTCAAAGAGCAGAGGTCGTTTCTATCTGATGCTACAATGATGAATAACTTTCACGTTCATGTGGAATAAAACAAACAAGAAGAAGAAGAAGAAGTGGCTGTGGTTCCTCAGCTGGCCTCATTCTGCTGCAGCTTTTGACAAATAGTTTCAAAACAAATCAATTCTTTCTTTTTTTTTCTTTTCTCGCCCTTCAGAGGAAAAATAGGCCAAAACAGAAAAACTGAATTCATCTCGCTCGTGATCTTAAATCAGCTGCGTTCCGAGCAAACTCACTCAAATCCTGCCTGAATGTAAACGAGCAGCTCGACATATGGAAATGAATAAGTGCCGTGCTCTATTATGTGAAACAAGTGTGTCAAGAGAGAGAGAGAGAGGGGAAGAACTTGTTTTGGAGGCCTGTTTCTATATCCGTCCTGACCCTGGCATGCCATACATACCTCACTAATGAATTTAGCATCCTGACACTAGATGCTTTATGTAATTAATAGAGCTGTTGGGCCTCGGTGGCATCTCCGTGCTGCAAGTGACACATAGGTAAGACATTCGCTGAAGCATGGGATTTTTATTTTAAAAAACACGAGACCTCAGTGATTATTAAAACACTTCCCCGTCCACATCACGACGAGGCTGACAGGCCGAGGACAGGAGGGGGGGTCGCTGCGTTTAACGTTTTTCTGTCTGAAAAAGTTCAAACTGGACGTGGAAGCTGACACGTCGGTGGCAGGTCGTTTGTTTCTTTACAAGCCTGCTATTTCTCGTTACAACTCTAATAAGCTGTCCACCGTCTAATTAAATTCCTCGCGGCCGCAGGTGACACCCTGCTGCTAATTTACGTTAAACGTAGAAAATAATCAGACAAATCAAATATAGAGGATACACGAGAAACAGATCGGTGGAGATGCACTCGATTATCATCCCCGATTCCCTCCAACGTAGCCCACTAACGCGCGATGACACGTCAGATAAAAGGCGCTCCGGCCAAAAGCTCTCCATATATGCTGCAGGAGAGAGAGAGCGAGTGCGAGCCAGTGCCGGCATGAGAGCCGAGGGCCTAGTAAGGGAGGCTTGGTGGAATGAGCCTGGTTTGAATAAGCAGTATGGCTACGGGGAGCTCTGGGATAGTCACCAAGTGTGCTGATTAAAGTTGTGATATTAAACAGTGCTGGCTGCTACCGCCTGCCAAGCCTCTCTCAGTGGCATTTCACATTGTTTAAAAGGCCCAATCGGACTCATCTCGCCACTTACTGCACAGTGTTGCTTACATCTTTTTATTTTCCACCACGGCTGTCTCATATTCTCCGCGCACAGCGTTTGTAAAGACTTTAAATAGGCTTTCCTTACATTTCCCAGGTTTTCTTCCCTCCCCCCTTCCTCCTTGCTCTCGGTCACTGAGTTCACTCAGTCCTCACTTTGACCACGAGCTATCGGTGCATGACATGTTATTGTGAGCATCATATAGAAAACTCTGCTGAGGTAAAAAAGAGGCTTGGGATTGTGTTGAACTTGTATGTGAAAGCTGAACTCGTAATGAACACACGGAGCGGCTCCTTCTCGGAAATTCTGCTCTGAACTCGTTCAACCCCCCTTTTAAAAACGTCACTGCGAAACCCAATAAAACTCTGCCATTATAAATATACAATTCATAAATACTGGAGAGCGTGCTGGCTTTTTTTAGTGAAAATATATGACCCCAGCAGTCCCTGAAAAGGTCAAACTTCAGACGCTGTGGTCACTTCAGGTTGTTTCACTGCATTTCTTCAGCCACGGCTGAACAGATACCAAAGTTATGCACCAAATCGCGCTCAGGGAGCCAGTGAAATGTTGTAGTTTGATCTCAAAAGTCTGGAATGAGACATAGAAAGATTAGGCAGGGAGGGAGGGAGGGAGGGAGAGAGAAAAGGCAGCAAGAAAAGTGAGGGACTTTTAGGGGCAGCTGTGTTTTATTAACCCAGTCATAATGCCCCTAAAAATCCTTATTGCTCTTGCAATGGTCAACAAATCTCCTTACGACATGTGGAGGATCTCTGAGCGGCATTGCAGGGATTCACACCGACAACCTGTCGCACATCCTGGATGGTTCCACAGGTTCGATTCAGAGAGCGCAGACGTGACAGCGCGCTGATTTAAACCTTCGTGTCTCTGCACTGGCAGCATGAAAAATGTCTCTTTAATAACAACACCAATGTTTCCCTCTGGCAGACTTATGAATTACACCGTCATTATATTTCTGCCCGAGTCTTCAGAGTTTTAAAATGCAGACGGAGGAGTCATCGCTCCGTGTCCTTCTGTTTTTTGACTTTGCAATCGTGTGCCAGGGGACGGATTGAAAACCAGAGACAGAGAGGCAGGTAGACAGGTAGACTGACAAATAAGACAGGCTGGCAAGGCGGCGAAGGTACACAGACAGATTCAGAGAGCATTAAGATGCACTGTACAAACACAGGCAGGCAGACGGGGGGTATGAAGACAGATCAACAATGAGACGACTTGACAGAAAGATTCAGAAAATGGCAACCAGGCAGATAGAGAGCAGAGAGCGAGGCGAGCAGGCCGCTGGTGGACTGGGATCCAGGCCTGGGTGTGGTGAGGTGGGCTGTCGTGGCTGGAGAGTGGGTTGGTGTGTGTGTGTGTGTGTGTGGAGTGGAGCTCTCGATGTTGGTGAGTGAGTCATCGTAGGGAGGCGATTCTGTTGAGTTTCCCTGTGGGACGGCCGCCGCTGAAGAAGGGAAGGAAGAATCCTCTTAGCGTCGCGAGAGAGAGAGAGAGAGACGAGGGGAGAGGGAGTGAGGGAAAGTGTGGACGATGACTCAGGCCCATGAACCACATGGTGATGGAGGAGGGGAGGGAGGAATTACTCATCACAGCATGTGGAATCTCATACGGCTATCACAGGACTGACAGTGTGCTTCCCCACGTGGCTGCTGCTCAGCCGCCATCCAGCCGCCATCGCTCCCTCAGGGTCAGACTGAAGCTTCGAGCGAGCTCGTGGCCAAAGTCACAAATCACACAGGAAGCCGGACGCCATCCAGTTTCGTCACCTTGAGGGCGACACGATGTTCAAACTGAGAATAAATGAGTTCTTAAAACTCTTTTATCGGAGCTGAATCCACTCCAGTAAGCGCTGAGTCACACGACTTCCCGTCCTCCCCTCCCGCTCTCGCTCTCGGTCACCTGGCTTTTTCTTTCTGCAGCCATTGCACGCCGTGCATCATGATTTGACAAAAAGCCGTTTGAATTTCAGCACCGGCCTCCTGATTTCGTTCTGGGTGTAAGAGAAGATGTGAAATCGTCAAGTTTGGCTCGGCTAAGTGCTACTATAGTTTGTAGAAGCACCTGAGCGTGGGAGGCCAGACTGACTCAGGTCCTGGTTTTAATCCAGTAAGAGGCATTATGGAGTGTAAATATTGAGGCATTTTGAAACAGGAGTTTCACTCCAGTGCCTGTCTGCTTATATTTGAGTTTTAAATTACAGCAAGTCGGTGCAGGTCTGTCTGCTCTTGAATTAGGCAACTGTGTCAAAATATTTAATCAAAGGAACTTTTTTTTTTTTCAAAGAACTGACAACAGCTTTCTGAAACTACATCCACAGAACAGAGGCTGACATTTGAAGTCCAGTAGCTCCTTTTTCTTCTCTGCCGCTCAGATTACAGAACAGCTCTTTCACGGCTGCGTAAATCCATCTTTACAGTGATAAATGTGCCACTACAGCGAGCCTGTGGATGACAGAGTTGTACTGAGTGATGACAAGACGGACAATAGGAAACGGGTGAAAGGGCCACGGCACGACACGCACCACAGCTTCTCTTTATCTACCTCAGACTCAGCAGGATGAACCTGCAGATGTCCCTGAATGTGAGCAGTGTTGAATTAGGCGTTAACTCATCGAGTCTGTGTGTGAACTCATTCAACACTGTCCTATACACCTGTCGCTAAGATTTTCGGGTAGGCAACGACTTTTAAATATCTGCACACGCAGCAGAAAACACGAGCACGGTGGCATGACTCGACAGGTGAAAGGGGCACGCCCATGACTCATTTCAGGCCCCCCCCTGTTGCTGGCTCTTAACGCAGGTTGCCATTAGGGTGTGGGCTGCTCCAACACTCGAAGAACCGCTCAAATCCAGAGCAAACACTGGAGACAAAAGCGAGAGGGCGAGGAGAAAAACTGGAGCAGATCTTCCGTGCGTGGATCCCTCCAGCACCCCCTCTTAAAAAATGAGAGCGAACCCTCCTGACCTGGTTTTATCCGACGAGCCTCTGAGACTGGGCTGTGGTATGACTAGAGTAAACAGAGAGGGGAGTAATCAGCCGTTATATATCTGTGATGGTGATCTGCCTGTCTTAGGAATACCTCCAGCCAAATAAATGTGATCTGTTGCTGTCCACTGCCTCCTTTAAACGTAGCCTTGTTATAATGTTAACCATGTAAATTAAAATGGGCTGCAGCACACAGACTTTGCAAGGCGTTAACTGCAAAGATTTCAAATTAAATTTCCCCAAAACAATGTCACTCACGTTGCAGAGCTGTTTGTTTGTCTGTTTTTATACAGGATGCGTTCAGAAGAAAAAAGCATAAAAATAAATGTCTAGTATCTATATACTGTATCCAGTGTGATTAAAACATCTGGATCGCCTCCTGCACAGGCACGCCATAAATAACCAAATAGATTTAGTGAGGTTGGCTGTCCGGTCTCTTATACCTTCCTCTAAAAATCGGCAAAGACGCGGCTGAATGACACCGGGCTGTTCATACTGGCCATCTGTAACCACACCCACCTGTCAGTCAAAGCGTCCACGCTCTTAACCCTGCATAACTTTAAGCCTTAATATAATGTGAACAGGTGAGTTGTATATAAATTCACCCTCAGTACAGTTGTCATGAACGGGGAAATTAGCTACAGAGACCAAAACTGTTTTTTGTACCAGGCTGTAAACATGTTTATTTCTGCTGTGAAGTTGGACATTTGGACATGGGGACTTATGGAGACTGACTCACTTCTGGAGCCAGCCTCAAGTGGACGTTAGAGGAACTGCAGTTTTTGCCACTTCTGCGTTGGCATGGAGGTTGCCGCTTCAGGAGAAGCTGGCAGTTGGCTATTTTCTGGAAGGTATGCTCGAGCTTTCTGTTTACATTATTGATTGTTTTTGATTGGACAGGGCTGCAGATGTTTCCTAGCAACCGATTTTCACATCACTAAACTTGCTAAGACATTTTTACATGGTGCAACCGAGTGTAGTAAACCAGCAGGCTTTGAAAAACAGCGAGTAGTTATTAGGAAATGTGGGAGGAGGAACTTGATGTGAGGGACCCACTCGTGGATTCCAGCATCAATAAATCAACTCTGGGAGGACGCGGATTCCAGTTGATCCAGTTGAGAAAAGGTTTGGCAGCGGCGTGCTGTAATCTTCAACAAATAGAACGAGGCCACGCTGCACGCCGTCTTACATCCAGGCGGTCACATGACTCCCAGCCTTCAGCTATAGGTGCAGAAGGTGTGTCTCTGTCTGTCACACATCTGTCGAAACGAGGTGTTTAGACTCGGGTCAGCACTGTGCACACACACGTGTACTCAGTCATACACTCGTACAAAGACTGTTTGCTTTTCATGGGACGTCAAACTCCTCGCAGGTATTGAACTTTCTGCTGGATTCCCTTCAGTCTGCAGCTGGGCCTCATCTTTCCCCCTCATGTTAGTCTTCATGTTTGCATATACATAAACAAAGTGCTGTCTCGTGCTCACAGGGTTGATGTATTGTGTGAAAGTATTTGCTATAGCATGCAGAGAAATGTGACCCTCACAGTGACCGCCTGAGCTCCGGTTCAGCCTAAATATTTTGAGAAGTCGTTCCTCCTCTTGGCTTGCCAACCGTCACGTTGTTTTCTGGCTGTTTGGGGTCACCGACGCATGTTGGCAGACCTCATCGCCGTTTTCTCTTTGCATTGCAAAAACATTTTTTTGTTGGGAGGCCGAACTCGGCTCGGGGCTTGTGTGTGCGCCCCGGCGTTGTTGAGTAACAATGAGCTCTGCGGGGCGATTGGCAGATGCTTGTTTGATGCTGCAGATACAGTCATGCCATTGTGTGGAGTCAGCAAGTGAAGTGTGTGTGTGTGCGTGTGTGTGTGTATTAGGGGTGAGGAAAAGCGGTTGGTTTGCTTTGGCAGGATGGATCATTTGCCAAAGAAACAGTTTCACTGCCAAAACTCACCAAACAAACCTGCGGCGGTGTGTTTTATCTGTCCAACCTTTCCAGCGGTGATAATGGAGAGGTGGCCATTTTACTCTGCACACTCCTCTTCACAGCTGAGAGGGTGAGCCGTGTCAGAACACTCTGCAGTGGAGGTAGGCTCAAACTTCTATGTAACATTTGTACTTAACGACAGATGAAGTAAACATTTTCTATGCTAATCGGGGCATGACAGAGCCTCGTGGTTCGCTCTCATCTTTTTCTGTGGCTCACATGAGGTCCCATTGTCTGGCCCGAGCCGACATCCTCCACAGTCCAGAGAGGCCTCCGTGCCAAGCTTGGCTCTGAGGTTATTACAAAAAGGGAAAACCCATCGTCCCCAAAAACCTTCTTCCATTACAGAAAAGAGGTTTTCCGCTTCTATCGAAGCTGTCAATGGAAGTTATTCAAGCCACTTGGAAAACATCAATTGCTGCTTTTTTTTTGGTCTTCATGTTGGCAAATTCATCAGTCATGGGGACAGCATGATCCTTCCATAGTTGGTTTGCAGAAGAAAGGGAGATTGTGTGCGTGTTTTTATGCTTCTTGTATGTGAGTATTGTTGATCTGCAGAGCACATGTGCAGCCGACAGCTCTGTGGAATATCAGCATCTGCATTGCTTTTTCTTTCGCCGTAACCTTTGCAATTGATGTGGACATGAATACATTGCCTGTGTCTGTGGATTATACCTTGCAGAGCGTTGAGTGAAGAGCTCCTTTATGTTGGCACCAGAGTGATGCGAGCCGCAGAGTGACAGGCGATGCCTGAGGCGACCTTAAGTCCAGCAACGTGCCTCCTTGGAGCTTGGAACCAATCGTATTTTTTCGGGGCATAGGAACCAGCAGCGCTGCTCCCTCCCGACTCCAAAAACAACAGTTTTAGAAATATCATTTACATCTGCATCCTAAATAGACACTTATGTGACAGGGTTTGATTTTTCTTCAGTCATTCCTCGTTGTTTTCTGGTTGTGCTTGGTATGCATGGGTTATTTTGGGCAGTGTTGATGTTTGTTCATAGACACATTATCATGCATCAGACTACCACTTAGCTTAGCTTAGCATAAAGACTCAGCGTCCTCTTCACTCTCTTCTCCTCTGCCATCATGTCCGTAGAAGCTGCTGAGCCTGGTTACCTCCTCTTCTTCTTCCTGGTAGTCCAGGATTAGTCGTGTTGGTACAAACACTGAGTTCGTCAGCTTGGCGGTGAGCTCAGAGCGACGGGTACCCGTCGCTCTGAGCTCACCGCCAAGCTGACGAACTGAGCTAACAGCAGCTACAGCTGTCAGCAGTTTACTTCACTGTCCATCATAAACTCTGTAAATCACAGAGAGTTGAGGCGGAGCAGCCGGAGGACATCAGAGGGAAAACCAGAAAACATTTCCTCCATAAAATATGATCCAGTTTCACCAGAATCAGTGAAATAGTTGCTGCTGTGTGACTTAGTGCCGTAAAGCGTTACGTACTTCTCCCGACCCGGAGCCCAAAGTTACATAGTGTGAGAACAGACGTACGAATGACAGAGACACTGTTCACCTGATCACAGGTCAATGTGGGTCAACAGGAGTTAAATCTGTTGATCGTCTGGTGATGCTTCGAACTCTCTGAGCTCTTAATTGTGGAATAGTCTGTGGTTTTATTAAGCAGGGGGAGAATATGTGTCAAGGCAACATCAACAGACGAGACAGAGGAGAGTTTTTATCCTGCCTGCAGAGCCTTAGCAACAGCTACAGTTGTTCCATAAATCAGTTTGTTATAAAGGAAAATGTACATGGTCGAATAAACAGAGCGCCTTTCCCAAGGATGCATGGGAGGATGGAGGTGGAGGAGGGGTCAGCGGGTGATGGAGTTCAGAGGATAAATTTTTAAACTTTATCAGCGCAGCCAAATTCCCCTTATCAGTCCTCGTCCTGCCAACCACCCCCACCTCCTCCTCCACCACCTCCACCCATCCATATTAACACGCTCTAATACAAAGCTAACACAGTCTGCGTCTGAAAAGCTATTAAAGGACCAGAGCAACTTCATTTCATTATTTAAAATGTCAAAAGCTTGAATAATAAGCACCTTTTATACAATAAACAGTCCCTCCAGGAACAATTAACATAAATTCAAGCATTCCTCGTGTGTGTGCAGTTTTGTCTGTGCGAGCGCTCGCAGGTTTGTTTATGTGACTGCGTTTTTCTCACAGAAAATAATCCAATAAACGAGCGCGGGTCAAATAAAATCAAACCTTAACAAACTTCATTTTAAAAGCGTTAATGCCCGGAAGGCGCTGCAACGCGAGCGAGCCGTCTGTAACTTCGACCGTTGCCTCATGATTAATGCGAGCTTGTTGGGAGTTGCACGGATGTTCCAGGATGATTATATCTGATTTAACTTTGGCAGTGGATGCATTTTATTTTAAAAAAAGTAGAATTAGTCACAGAATTAGCCAAAATAGGAGAGATAAGAAACAAACCATTCTGACGCAAGAGTCTATTTTACAAGGGATAAAACGAGTCATTGTCGCACCCTCATTTCCATCCCCAACGCCCTGCATCTGTTGGGTTGGGCCGTTACTGATCTCGGCATGTATGAAACATCTGAAGACCATTTATACTCCTATTGGAACACTTATTGATGCGTATGCATCACCGCTTTTATTCTTTGAAAACATGTTTCTCCATTTTGTAAAAGATTATCTCAGTTAATTGCAAAATAAGTCAAAAAAGAGTCTCATAAAACGCCTGGCTGGACGGTAGCCATAGATTTACTCAATTCTTTGGCAGGTCACAAATAATCTCTGCAGGATCTTGGTGGGACCAAATGAAGCAAAATTCAGAGGAGAAACTTGAAATGATTTATGTCAAATCAGAGAAAACTGATACTGTTGTCCATGTGTTGTTTTCGATTTCCCGCTGAGGTGTTGGACCGTCGAACTCGTGGCTGTTGGCGATCAGCATATAGAAGATTTGTGACGCAGCTTTGGGCGCCATGCTTTGTTCGCAGAAATAGGAGTAATTACAGGAAGAGTGGTGCACACGTTTCCAGAGCAATGATCTCAGATCAGCGTTGTCAGAATGAGTAATACATTGTTGCACATGGATTTATGGCTCAATAGATGCATGCTACGCAATCCAGTGCGACTCCTGGGATTGCGTTTCAGATATAGTTGGGGTGGACAGGTAAAGCGGCGAGCCCTAAAGAATCAGAACCAGCACGGTCAACTCGTTGAAGTCTTTTTGGAAACGTGAGACTCTTGTCGGCACTTTTCTTTCCTCTCAGTCTCCAGCTCGTGTTGAAGGTGATTAGGTAGGCAAACATTAAATTTGTATGTTGGCCACCAGCGTTTCATCCTGACTATGCTAAATTACGAGGACTTATTTGGGTAGGCTTTGGCACGGCGGTGGAACACTGCTGCAGATACGAATATCTTCAGCGTCACTCCAGCTCTAACCTGATCCACTCCTGGTCGTCAAAGCCGGCGTTAGCTGTTGAGCAGCACGGCGGCGGCCTCGTTCTGCTTCGTGTGATCTGCCCGGCTCGGAGCGTGTGTTGTGTTGCAGGCATCAAAGATAATTAAGTGGAATGTTTTCCTGGAAGTTGAGCGTATTCGTTAGATTCTTCTCCATTCTCACCTCTTCTTTCATTCTTTGTTTTCTTTCTTCTTGCTGGCAGCTGTCACACAGAAAGCTTTGGAGTGGGTGTAAATAAGAAGAACTGAATTTTTAATGATTCTTTAAAATTCTTCTTTTTACCTCTGCTCACTCAACTCAATGTCAAGGCAGTGAAACGGCTTCATTAAAGTTGTTGCTTAACATAAACGAGACCAGCGGTGACATTTGTTGTCGTGTCAGCCAGATCACATCGCTTCAATTTCATATTTTAGACGAACAAGTCCAAAACATCTGATTCAGATTTCACCTCCTGAACTCGCTCGTCAAAGAGATTAACATCTCGACTTGGACGTGCCAAAAGGTTGTAATGAGTCCGTGTTAAACACTGACCGTCACTTCTCGTCAGTGCTGCAAAAAAGTAAGAAATGGTCTTCTACTTGTTAGATTTACAGCCGTGGGGTCACCGGTGGAAGTGGAGCTGGAGCAGAGTGGTGCAGAGCTCTCCGCCTCTCTCCCGGCCTCCTTTTTTTTTTTGCCTCCCCCTCCTCCTCCCACCTCTCTGTTACTGTATATGGGTCATACTGTGATTGTGTGTGTGTGTGTGTGTGTGTGTACACGCTGGTAAATATGTTCTCTTTCCCAGTGAGCGTATGGAAAGAAGTGCTCAAAGCTTTACCTTTAAGTGAAAGTAGCACCACGTCGTGGAACAATGCCGTCTTTAAAGTGAAGCTCGCTTTTTAAACTTCCTGTACTTGCATAGAAACATGTAGCGGTGTGTCAGGAGGGCGCTGATGCCTTCACAGCTCCAGTTATTGACTCATTAACCAGATTTTTAATCCTGTTTCAGCTGCTCTAACAACAAAGTGTTAAACGCTGCGTCGTGGTTTATGAGCTCGTTCGCCTGTAAAACTCTTTTTTTCTGCAACTTCACACTTCAGACAAAAGTTCTTTCACTTTCGAGGTCCTGAACGCTGCTACGCGTTACATCTGTTATCTGTGCATGCATGCATGCGTGTGCGTGTGTATGCATGAATAGCTGTATGTAATCATTTACAGTACAGAATCCATACAGTGCACACACACTCTTGCACATGTTGCTCCCTGACGTGCATGTTGCAATGAGAAGGAAAGTTACGGCGATGTTGTAATAACTAAAATTATAACAGACTGAATCACAGCGACCAGTTTGATATTCTTTCACTAAAAAACAACTTTTTTTTTTATCTGAACATATTTCAGGTTTTATCCGTGAACACATCTACGAGTTTTTACCTGCGTGCCCCCGCGAGAACTCACCACAATCTGAAGCAGGAAGGCAGGATGTTTTTGATGAAGCAGTGGGCTTAATTTAGGCCCAAGCATTCTCAGTATCTGTCACCTAACTCCCAACGATCTCAACACACATTACAGGAGGCTTTGTGTGTGTGTGTGTGTGTGTGTGTGTGTGTGTGTGTGTGTGTGTGTGTGTGCTCATGTTTATCCAGGCAGGCGGGTTATAAATTTAAGAAATGCACATGAGACTTTGCTCTGCTAAAAAGACAAGAATACTCCTCCGATGTAAAGATGTGGCTGTCCTCCTTTTAACTCACTCACATTTTTACAACAAACTATTGTTTGATTTGATTTGATTATAAATTATTAATGCTGGCTATTAAAAAAAACATAATCCCATTAACCCTGCCAAACACCCAAAAATCTTGATTTCTTCTTCTAAAGGAGTTGGCTTAGTTCTGACTCCTGCTTGGCCATAAAATAACCAAACAGGCGAGCGCTCTGCCAGCAAACCAGCAAAAACAAAAAGACCAAAGCCAGCAGCGTCTGCCAAAGACTTCAGGTTGCACCCACTGTTCTCTTACTGGTGCACGGAGACATTTTTTGCTTCTTTGAATTTTTATGCCTGTAAGAAAAATGTTTTGAAGAACTCGCTTGTCACGCAGCTACATGTGCTTTAATGTAAGTAACATTTCCTCTCTGTGCGATCTGTGTTTGATGAGGAGAGAGAGAATCCGGTGACCTCGAGCTCGTCGTCGTTTTAACGTTAAAAACCGAACGTGCTCCGGCTCGTCGAGCGCCGGCTGCACGGAGCAGGCGTGTGGTCGTCATACATCCGTAACGAGTGGAAAGAAAGGAAGGACCACACAGCAGTACGGTCAGATCAGGTTGTCAGTAGACCATATTTAAAATCTGGGTCAGAGTCCAAGCCCTAACCCCTCTCTCTCTCACTCACTCATTCACCATCGCACTACAACCCATTTCTCCTTCATCTCATCCCACTAACCACCCTCTCTCTCTGTGTTTTTCACCCACTTTACATCTGCACGTCTTTTCGTTCACCCCTTCCACCTTCCTCCGTCCTTCTTGTCTTTCGAGCTGTGTGCAGAGGCAGCAGCCTCACCTGTGTTGTGTTTCACAGATGGCAGATTAAAGATCACATTACCTGGATTGTGTCTGAAATAAGTCGACAGACGTAGTAACTGATCCCAAAACATCACTTTGAACTCAAATTGTTGGAGAGTACAATGATGGATTTTTAACTGTTGCTCTTCTCCCCATGAGGAATTAAGAAAATTGGAGGCGGGTTGTAAGAAAGCATATGATTCATATGCAGGTCCGACGGCAGCCAGACACGTTATGAATGTTACAATAAGTCTATTCAGGTTTAAAGCAGGCACAGCTGCTGCTGCAGCACTTTACACAGACTGCAGGTCCAGGTACTTCTATTATTATGATTAACAAGTGGAGACAGAGAAAGGAAAGTGAAGTAATGAGCTGTAGTTTCATCTCTGTAGTACACAGACTGGAAGCACAAGCCTCCGCTCACACTTACAATTGGCTGATGTAAATGCCAATCAATATCTGTGACCAGCCCCTCCGTATCTGCCAGTGTTACAGGGAACACGTTAAAATGAGGAACCGATGGAGGTCTGCTGAATCATAAATTGGGAAATGCGATGTATCGCTGCTGGGAAACCATTAAAGAGCCAGTGATAGAGTTTGATTTAAGATTTAAGAGGTGACACACTGATGCTTACTCTCTAAGGCAGACCTGGCAGGCCTGCAGCAGCTCTAACAGAGCCCCTGCCACCATTCATTCATCATGGGAAAATGGCAAACACTGCGCAAATCAACTGGCATAAATGTCCGTGCTTCCTTTCAGCTCGCTGCCTCAGAACCTATTGTGGAGCTAACGCGGCTGCCAACAATAAGACATGATGACATTGCCCTGTTTTCATGCTGGAGGCCTCCCAGTAAGGAGTTCTCTCGAATACTTCTCTTCAGTGTGACATGGAGACGGGCCCGCAGCCACCGGCGGAGCCAAGCTGAGCTGCAGAGCTGCTTTAGAGCCCTGCTGAGACCTGCCAGACCCACAGCTTTCCCTGGCAGGGGCCTCGCAGTCAGAGTGAGTTACAGCCCAGCGCTCCTGACACACGCATGCCAATACAGACGCACACATGCAGATAGCTTTAAACATGTACAGCATGTAGGCATGCAGGCGCACGCTTACGTGGAGCACATACTGAGTATACGTGTGCACCGTGAGCCCAGGTGGACCCGTTCACACACGGAGCGTGCACGTTCGCATTTAAGATAGTGACCTCTCAAACACACGTGTGGTACATGCATGCGCACAGAACAGGCGTGTGCACAGAACATGCTTGCATGTGTGCTGTAAAGTAAGCATGTCTCTATCTGTCAGGGTTAGTTTGAGGTCAAGGTCCGGCAGCTGCTGGATCAGCTCGATTGATCTGTGTGGGTAAACAAGTGAAGTGAAAATGAGGATGCTGGCGATTAGGGGCTTAGCAGGAAGTGTGTGTGTGTGTGTGTGTGTGTGTGAGAGTGTGTGTGTGTGTGTGTGTGTGTGTGTGTGTGAGGGAGGCACGGCGTTGATATGTGGCTTTATAACGTGTAGAAGATACATCAGCTGCATAGTGCGTCAGTATGTGCTTCTAAATTTATCTTTTCTCATCATGGCTCAGGCGGGATCATCTACAGCCCGTCGTCACATGACGGGAATCGATCCCGCGAGCTCCTCGTTCAGCCGTCTGTTTTTAATGAAAGGTGCATGTGATTTCCATGGTTACACTGTGCTGCAGGTACATGTTTACATGTTCTCCAATGAGCTGGAAGAAGTTCCACGCCCTCGCAGACTAATTGAATGTTTGAAATGAATTAGTGACAGCGGCATCAGAGGCTCACATGTGCGACGTTTGTGTGGCTGCATTCATGAGGAGAATGGGTTGTATTGTACGTGCTATATGTGACCGCGGGGCACGGCTCGTATGAGGGAAGTGACCACGCGGACAAAGGTCACCCAACCATGTGTCAACAAACCTCCCCGAGGGCCCGGCCGCCGTGTCTTTGAACGCCGTTAACAACGTGACTGAAATCTCTGACGGGACCTCGGGGGTCTTTGATCATTCACTGCTCGACTTTTGGCAGCTGTGACAACACGAACAACGTTTTTTCAACCGATGAATTATTCCAACATCCACGAGTGGCGACTGTAGCACAGTTGATGTATGGTTTAATGATGTAACTAAAAGCTCCTTTTCAAGGCGAGCGGAGTCACGGTAAATAAACTACACGGCCAACCAAAAACACCTGGACACGTCAGAGAGTGTTCACAAAGGAGGCTGCAGCCTTTTGAGTTTGGACTACAAGTCTGAAAATGAATCAAATCTGTCGCTGTGAAGTCAGAAAAGAACTCCTGGACCTGGAGCCTTGAGGACGGGTCGATGTGCTGAGATTATAGAAACCAATCACGAGACTCGCAGCTGTAATCACTGCTAAAGGTGACACTGCAAAGTATTTTGACTTTTGGCTTCACCAGTTTGGACTATTCTATTTATGCAGATAGAAATGAATTTTAATTTCAGGTTGTAAGACAACTAAATAACAAAATCAACACTTCTTCAAGCCCCTGGACTTCTGAATATTATTTTATTTTGCCATATATTGTTAAAGAAATCATCAAGTTTAGTTCAGATGGTTGCCGTGGTGGCACACCGGTGAACCGACAGTCACAGAAAGTATCAGAGCCGGTGAGGCGACCCAGAGCAAATGATACAGAAAGTAGTTCAAGTTCAAGTCAAGCAAACAAAAGGACAGGAAGGCAGGACGGACCATGATTTAGCATGTCACTTGATTAACGAGTCTGCAATATGTATTGCGTTGATCAAGGAACCAACCCAGTACGGGTTAAAGGCTTCCCCTAGATGTGAAATGTGTATTTTCTACATCAACTGCAAATACAGCGCCCTAAATCTTAGACACCGGACCTTTAAAGAACAAAACTGGAAGAAGAACTTGCGTGCCAGCGCTCTCACCTGCCTTCCATGATGGAACGTGTTTATCATCTGCAGCAGAGCTGCAACCTGGACATAACCATATTTAGCACTCACACAGGGGCTGACAAACCGTTTTTCGCTGGCAGTACGGACGTACCTCACAGCGGTAATATACTGCGTGTGCATGAGTAGTTATAGAGCTTGTGTCTACATTATTCCCAGGAATGTTGATACGGTCCAGAGTTTAATAGAATAAGGCGTGGGCGTGGAGTAAGAGTACCCCAGAGCAGAGTTAAGGTCTTAAAGTACTAAAAAGCCTTGACCCAGACCCTGCGCACCCACTCACAGGAAACCAGCAACGCTCCTCCAGCCCAGCAAATGCTTTCATAGCTCGGCTATGCGGCAAAGAACACGACAAACACGAGAAAGGATATGAACCGACCCCGCAAACATACGACTCTCAGATAAAGACCAGCACAAAATGTACCCACGGCGACAGATGTCGACAAACAAACACACATACACGGCCGAACACATCCCTGTTGTCTCCTGTTGCTCGTCAAGCAATGAGGAGCACATGACTTTAAATCGGGTGTGGTGCATGACCTCTTATCGGACAAAAGCGTCCCACAGTAGAGGGCAGATGAGGGGGAGACTGCGCCTCCCCGCCTCTCGGCAGCAGTCATGAGGTCTCCATCCCGTTCGCCACGCCGTGTCTCGTGGTTCAAAGACTATAAAATGTTGGCGGCATCTCGTCAATAAATCAGCTGCGTAGCCTGAGGAGAGCTGCATTAACGCGGGAGGGGGAAGGAAGGAAGTGCAAAACATTTCTGTTTAAGGTTTTCAAAGAACGATGCCTCTGAATTTTCATGAAATGTCTCACCTAGAGGGCCGACGTCTTCCGTGTGACTGACTGGTTTGTATTTAACCGTGAAGCTTTTGCCCCTTGCTGTTGCAGTTGTGCAGAGCTGTAATACAAATATTCCAGTGACAGAAGCTGTGTCTGTTTTATCTCATTCACCGATCACCTTTAATCGCTTCAAGAGCTTGTATCACTTTGCCGATAACATCTGCTATATGCTGAGTAATAAGTCGTGTGTCTCGTATCTTACAGGGATCATTTCCTGTCAGTCTTCTCAACGTTGCAAGTCATACTTTGCCATAAATCAGCTTCAGTGACGGGGAGTAACTCTCATTTTTGGAGCCTAAAAAGGCCAACACTCGCGAGCGTGATATATATTTTAATGTAAAACGGCCAACACTCGCGAGCGTGATATATATTTTAATGTAAAACGGATAATAAAGCAACTTTCTGCACAACCAGGGCGAGGTATCTTTTTAAGAAACCAGCGAGAAGAGACGAGGGTTATAAAAGTTCCCTCTTTGATTTGGTTGATGGCTGGAACAGGCTGGCAAAGTGTAAAACCAAAAGTGTAAAATCAAATTGAGCAGAAATGTGTGTGTGTTGTGTGTGTGTGTGTGTGTGTGTGTGGCTGGTTGTCCCATGACAAGGTAGCATCATTGAGAGTCGACGCCCCCAGGCAGCACAGTCCACTTAGGGCACTTTAAATTACTGCTTCTTGGGTTCATCCTGTGTTTGAGATATGAAAAGGACCGATTGTCTGCTGCACTGCTGACGGCTACGTGAAAATCTAGTTTTAAAAAACCCTGAATCGAAGGCTTATGTATGTGACCGTGGCTAAGTGTGCAGATAATCGAAGAACCAAAGGATGGATGTGACGGCAGAGACACAGATGGCCGTCCCTTGGAGTGATACTTGAGTGTGTGGAGTGAAATAAGGTTTGTAAAATGTTTTTTTTAATATTGTTGAATAAAGATTTGGTTCAAATTAAGCTCCACTGTGTTGTTGTTTCTTGTGTTTTTGGCTCCTGTTGAAGATTTCTGGCTCTAACGTGGGATCGACTCAAAATCAACCACGGTGCCCGGAGTTCATGCTAATGAAGGAACGTGTCGACAATGTGGCTCACTGATGCATTTTTAATAGTTTTTGGACAACAATGGAGCTCTGTGGCACAGAGGAATAAACTATATCAGGCTTTGGCTACACACACAGGACTTAATAAGGTCAATGTGTTTGTTTTGTTCTTTTCATGGGATTTGTTGACAATAATACAAATATTAAATGTCTTATGCATTATATAGCTCTGTGCTCATGTTATCAGCTCAGGCACCGTGCTCTTAATAATCACACTGAGGAGATTCCTTCATTTTCTTCACCTGCAGCTTAAAAACATCGAGCTTAACGAACAGTGCAACAACAACAGGGCAATGCACACACTCACGGGCACGTTTGAGGTCGAGGCAGGAACTCTTTATCCAGCTCTTGAAAAACACGCGTTATCAGGCCTCAGCTGCAGCCATGTAAAACAAAGTAGCTCTGCCTCCATTCTCTATGCAAAGTGACGGCTGAAGAGACTCTGTGAAGTCAGAGGAGGGAAAGAAACGTGCAAATGATCTAACTCAACTTGTTTTAGCTCGGCCTGTCTGGTGATATGACGGTCATACACACACACACACACACACACACACATATATACACAAGGCTAATGAGTCAGACATTCCATGCATATAAAATACTGCTGCTCTCTCACACAAATGTTTGATAAGCTACATCACTGTTGGGAGTTTCTGTGGTATGTAACATGCTGCCGTTTGCCAGCGTTCACTTGAAAAAGAGAAAGAGGGACGACAGGAATACTTTTAACTTTAAGTCATTTTCAAATAGACGCTCTTTAATCGCAGCAGCCTACAGAACCTTATCTGGTGTGTGTTTATCAGTGTTATTCACGTCGGAGGAATCTGCGGTGTTTGTGTGAGTTCTTCGAGGCGGCTTGGTGAACCGCAAAAAATTTCACCACCGAATTATTAACTGCCCTGAACAAAGCTGATTGCATGACGCTGCTTGGAAATGTCACATGAAGCCGAGAGCTGACGGACACGAGCGGGATCTCGTGGTGTGAGAAGAGTCTGCAGCGTTTGAAATCAACGCAATGGGCTGTTTTTTTATTAAAGGCCATGCCTGAGCTGTGGAAATATTCAAAGACAAAAAAGGGTTAAAAATATCGTTAATACCTGCCAACTATCCTGCTTAATTGATATTAATAAATGACCTGAGGTAAAGAGTGGTTTCATTGTGGGAGGCCGTGACGCGCCCCACCTCAAAGAGCCTGCATCATGTGGTCCCATTCATATAAATTTGTGAGCCCAACCCCGGAGCTGCATCTCGAGGCCTGTGAGCCTCCATCAGGAGCCTCCAATCCACACCCTGGAGCTGCTTACATAGTCCGGCGGGACGAGACCGAGGATTTGCAAACACGCAGACACGCCTTATCTGTGCGAGCGTTCCTGCCAGACACTGAACAGACACTCGCAGATAAAACGGCAAAGAACCAGATGAACTCGCACCCGCAAACTTTAGATACATCTCCTCATGTCCTGCGTTCAAAAACAGCCGCCTGCTTACAATAACTGAACGTGGTTATGGGGGCTAAAATGTCCGCACTAACTTGTGTGTTTATTGTCGGTAAATACACACAGCTGTTAGCGTCCAGCGCAGCGAGTGAACAATGCTGGCAGCTCCACACCTTCAGCACAAGGGACACATTAAGAGAAATAGTAGGAGGAACAGGCCCACTCACTCTGCAGGCCAGTCCCCTGGTGCATGAGTGTGTGTGTGTGTGTGTGCACAAGTGTTTCATGTAAAATGTCCTCATGCTGCAGAGTGCAAGTCACAGGGATTGCAACATGCCTGCAAAGTATGTAAGATGAACTAACACAGGAGTGGAATAAGATCCTTTTTCAAACACTGAACATGAATTAAGCTCGAAAGCGTCTTCACAAAATGTCACGCTGAACTTTTAGCTCGCGCCTCGTGTTCCACCTTAAAAAGTGTCAAGCGTGATGACTCATGCCCCGTTGACCATCAAATGTTTTTCTTGCTTGCATTAGTCAGGTCCCACAGAGGCAGATGATGTTTCAGATGTAAATAGAGAGCGATGCCAGGCTCCCTCGCTGGCATGTTCCATTGCTCAACCTGTTGATCAGGCTCTTTCTCCCCGAAGGGCCTGAATGCCTTTTTCACTGCAGGGCTGTTTCTGTCAGTCGCGGCAACCGAGCACAGGTCGTCTGCCAACTTCCCCGAGCTAAATGGATAAATTTAGTTTTTAGACAAAATATATTCCATAGGTCGGGCATAACGTCGGCATAAATCATGCAGAAACTACGCACGCAACATTTGTGCAAATCATCATGCACGTTGACTCAGGCAAAGCAAAACTGTTTTTTTTTTATTTTTGCTTTTATTAAACCAAGATGTTGATATCGATGTGGGTAAAAGGCTGAACTGACAACAAGCAGTTGCCACGGAGTGAACTTCAGCGTCTGTCCGGCTTTTGCAAGAGTATGAAATCTCCGATTTCAATAGCAGTCCCTGCGGCCTACAGCGACACATGACCCCCAACACCACACTTGGTCACTGGTATGGTTGGCTGTGAACACACACACACACACACACGCGTTTGCACACGTACACATACACAGGACGACCGAGCGCTCGCGCTGGCGAGCACTCCCTCTTAGCAATCCCTCTTTTTTTCCGATGGCCGTCGCGAGTAGCATACGGTTTTGCCATCCCTCTCCCAAAATAGCCACCCGTTAGCACAGCCAGGTCAGATGGTTTTGAAACATCCATGGCAAACGGTGCTGGAGTGGAGGGGTGGAGGGGGCGACAAGTGTGTGACCACCTCCTTGGAGAGCTCCAGAAAGGTGGTCATAGGTGGGCCTCAAGTGGAGGTTTCTTTCACATTTGGGTGACAATGAGTGCAGGGGAACAAAAGCAGGGGGTCTAAGAAAAACTGATGGTGTGTGTGTGTGTGTGTGTGTGTGTGTGTGTGTGTGCGTGTGTTGTTTTGCATGCAACAGGTGGGCTGACATTTGACTCGTAACATTTTAACATATGGATCCGGAGAGCTGAAGTCATGACATCACATCACAGCTTCACAAATCAGCATCCAGACAAACTTCAAGCTCCGTGATTTAAAGTTAAACAACTTTTTTATCGTCCTGCTGATATTACAGACGAGTCGGAGCTAATCTCAGTCCCCTGACTCATCCGTGGACTGTGGCGTGCCACTTTTATGGAGGCGTGACTCGGTTTAACCTGCTCATGAGTAAAGGGCTCATGGGAAACGCTGTTCCTTAAAGTTCCCATGAAACAGAAAGCAGATATTGATATATATCTACCTCCCAGTGAACGCGGCCGGATCCAGGACCGAACGCAACCAGCATCCCAGAGCTGAGTCACTGTTGGTCTCAGAGGCTGCGGTGAGCCCGGTTCTGTTGCCTGCCGTCACATCCAGATTCAGTTAATTAGCAGTTAGATGAGTTAAACTCACTGGCGATGCGTTCAGGGTTCCCCGATAATGCCACATTGTGAACAAGTGGATGGATTCAGTGTTTGTGTTTTCAGAATATTCACTTTTCCCTCGTCGTTCTCCTGAAGTGATGTAAAATAAACCGCCGTGTTCTGTGCAGCGAGCGCTGTGTTGGACTTGCATTTTAAAAATAGCCCTTTTAAATGCTACATTGCTTGTCAGCAACTGGTCATATGGTAACTTAGGAGGCAATTTGGCCTTGTGTGCTGCTCGGATTCATTTGGCGTGCAGTTAACACGCAGGTCGTCATTTCATCTGGATGAAAACTAAACTCCTGGAATTTGCTCCTGGTGTTTCTTCACCACCAGATAACGGAGGTTTTTAAATAAACGCTGTGTCGTGGATCTAATTTATGCAAATGTCAGGAGTGTTCAAAGAGTTACTGCTAAATATTTTCACATTAGTCTGCGTTTGCACTTCAGAGGATTTCAAATGTTACATTTGAGAAAGGCGTGGTGGCAGAATGAGATCGTTTTGTAAAATGTTCTCAAATCAAAGAGGAGGATCTGAAATAATGAAGGTTCATGAGTTTGTTCCGTGTGCTGGATAACAAACATAAAAATATGACGCATTTAACTTTGTTAAGGTTTGTTCAGGTCCAAATATTCAGTAATATAATAATAATATTCTGATTCATTTGTAACATACACGAATGTAACAGCTGTATTGGGGAACCACTCAAATAATTTTTTTGAGGTTTTCTTACTTCAGGAACAGAACCTGTAAGTTCTGATGTGACTTTCTCTGAATAACTTCTAAGTCCGTCCATCATCTCCCCAACAACACATCCCAGCTCCTCCTCAGGCTGGATGGGCTATATAGTCCTTGCATCTACCCTGGGTTCTCCTGCCAGTTGGACCTGCCCCAGAACACATCTAAAGATGCTCAGGAAGCATCCTGATCAGACGCCAAAACCACTTCACCTTTCGAGGAGCAGCAGCTCTGCTCCGAGCTCTCACTGGATGTCCGAGCTCATTTTAGCTGCTTGTATCTGCAACAGTCTCATTTTTCCTGGTCATTATTCAAAGCTCATGACCACAGCTGATGTTTGGAATGTAGGCAGACTGGAAAATCGAGAGCTTTGCCTTCCGGCTCATCAACAACATCCGCATTACTGCTGATGCTGCACCAATCCGCTGGTCCATCTCATGCTCATTATCCCCGTCACTCATAAACAAGACCTGGAGATGCCTAAACGAGTACAGTACAGGTAATCGAGTGAGTTTCTTCAAAACAGACGCACCTCTCAACGAAACATGGATGTTTCGACAAAGGTCAAAGGTCCGACTGGCTTCTATCTGTTAAAGCATCAACACATACAAACAAACAAAGAGCGGTTTCTAAGAAACAGAACCAAGAAATCATTCTTGTTCAACTCATTTGTGTTTCCCCAAAGTAATCAGAACCATAACGAAAAGGGATTACAAACGTCAACTCCATAAAATCTTGCTGACAAATTTATAGTCAATGGTGAGCAATCACACGCACCATCTGGTTTGACTAACGTATCGCAAAAACACTTTTAGCCGTGATGGTGCGTGCACAGTGTGCAGAGGAGTTTGGACCAAAGTTAAAGATGGATCTGATCTTCCTCTCTGCGTGTGTCTCTTTGGCGTATTGATTCATCAGAGAAGTAGGCCGGAGCTTGACATAGCAACCCAACATGCAGCCTCCTAATGACTTAACCACATCAACTCTTTTTTTCTTCTGTGCTGCTCACCCTCCACCCTCCCTCCATCTCTCCCTTCAGGCACCAACCGTGGCTAGAACACGGTGAGTCACGTTGGAACAAAAAGCCCCATTCAAAACACACACACACACACACACACACACACACACACACACACACTCCTGATCAACTCTAGCCAGCCTGCCTCTTAATAAAAACTCCCTCTCTTCTTCTGTGTAACCCCCACCTCCTCCTCTACCTCCTCCTCCACCTCCTCCTCCATGCCCTCTCAATCTCCAGGCAGAACCAGATCGCTACCGCTGCGATGAGACCAGATCAAGCCAATCCAGTTGCCGAACGTGGATCAAGTCACCGTGCTGGTGCTGCTCCCAGAAACCACCAGGAGCCAAACCTCCGCGAGGTCTTCCCACCACATCACACAGCCGTGTGTGTGTGTGTGTGTGTGTGTGAGAGAGGCTGAGTAAAGAAAGCTGGATTAAAAGATAAAAACCATACGAGCAAACCAAATCTATTTTCAAGTACTATGACTTCCTTCCTCAAACAAGGCCTCGGTTGCCTTTTTGGTCCGGCGTGACACACCATGACTCGCTGGCCAGAAAAACAGAAACAGGGTCGAGCTTCTTTAATTCAAACTTTTGTTTTGTTATTTTTTAGTGTGTATGTATTATCTCAAACTGACCTGTCTTCATGAACTCAAAACAAAAACTAAAGTTTAACGCAGAGGTGTCGAAACCTGCAGTTCCTCTAACGTCCACCAGAGGCTGGCTCCAGAAGTGAGTCAGTCTCCATAAGTCCCCATGTCCAAATGTCCAACTTCACAGCAGAAATAAACATGTTTACAGCCTGGTACAGAAAACAGTTTTGGTCTCTGTAGCTAATTTCCCCGTTCATGACAACTGTACTGAGGGTGAATTTATATACAACTCACCTGTTCACATTATATTAAGGCTTAAAGTTATGCAGGATTAAGAGCGTGGACGCTTTGATTGACCAGGCTTCATTCAGTCTTTGTCCATATTCTGGACTAACCGGTAGCTGAGCCAAGACGGCGTCGACCAGAGCGACCACACTGAGCTTCACAACGGCTCTTTAGAAACCTGCATCACGGAGACTACGTCCAGGTTTAAGACAGTCTGTGGTTTCTACATGCACATATATTAATATGACTGACTACAATTATTAAAGAATATGTCAGAGACATAATATAACACGCCGCTCGTTTAAGACGGTCTTTAAGTCAGAAGTGTTTATGGCCTGTTTCATAAATGTAGCATGAAGCAGAAATACTCCACGTTCACCTGAACTCATTTATCACGACAACAGTATAAAACATGTTTTCTGTAGGCGTGGTGCCAGTATTCACACCAGCAGTCCACATAGGAGGAATCTCTCTGCGGGTCACGGAGTTTGAGTCACACACAAGTGTGTGTGCCGTGTATAGACTGTGGTAACGGGTTCATAAAGAAACAGTTTGCTGGCAGCTCTGTGGCCTCTTGATCTCGTGATCGTCTATCTTTACGGTTCAGCAAACTTTCGCAAGCTGCCTTCGTTTTCTGGCGAGATGCGAGTGGGCGAAAATGTTATTTTGTAATGGGAACTTTCTATCTTTAGCTGCTCAGTTTGAAACTATTTGTTCAGACGAGTGACAGAAAAACCTGTTGGACTTCAGCTGAGCTCATTTTGGAAAAACTTCCCTCTGTACATGCAGGGGGGGTCGACGGCCCAGGCAAAAAGCAGGCGGCAGATTATTCAGCACATTTGCTTTGACATTACGAGGATGAGTGATCCCCGAGGGTAACTGTCTTCTAACTACCATGTGAGATATTAGACAATCATTCAAACACACACAAAGCTTCCACCGCCTACATCCATTCCAGCAGGGTAACGTCTGTGCATGTTCTCTTGGTGTAAGTATGTGTCATGCTTCCCTATAGCAGATCTGCCTTGTTGTAGATAAATCTGCTGCAGATCTTTCTTACAAACAGTTGTGACTCAGCATTATTTCAGCGGCGCAGCCAAACATACATTTACATTGGCCGTGGCCCAGTGTGTGCAGGACCCTCCGATCACGTTAAGTTCTGGATGTGGACAGCGTGCCAGGACATCTCACCTTGTGATGTTTCTTGCCTGGGGCGACTAACTTCTACTGTTTGCAGATCTGTTCTTAGAAAAATGAAACATGCGATCCCGGGAGAAAACGTTGGCTTCTTGCTCAGGTTGGAATTGAAATGTATGTGCCAGCCAGGAGTGTGTGTTCTTATGTAATACAGTCCAGATGTTACTACATGCTACATTTATGTGCCAAATGAGCTTAAGAGTCTACAGAGCTAAACTTAGACACAGCGGTGCTTTGAGACAACTTTAACATTACAGTGGTCCGTCATTTATCGTGGGGGATACGTTCTAAAAATAACCCGCAACAGACGAAATCCGAGAAGTAATCAGCTTTATTTTTAATTATTATCCATGTTTTAAGGCTGTAAAATCCCCTAACCACTTTTATACACTTTTCTCAGACAGGCATTAACATTTTCTCTCTTATTTAAACTCTCAAAGTTCAAACTTTCGCAGATTTAACAAAAACAAGTACAATACTGTATTAGTAAATGAAACCAAAGATCAAAACCTGATTTCAAGCCCAAACATTTTTAACAAATTTAATTTTAATGATCAATCTACGAGGTTTGACACATAAGAAATTATTACCAGTATTTCACAGTTCCTCTGACGGTGCCTCTTTGTCCTGGCACCGCATTTTGTACAGTTCTCCCTTAGCCAATCAGGACGCAGAACACAATGCTCGTTCATACTGTACAGCACGCTGTAAAAAAAGCAAAATTACACTAAAAATCTGCGAAACAGCGAGACCGCGAAAGGTGAACCACGTTATAGTGAGGGACGACTGTATACACTATGGCTGTGTTGGGAATCGCACCACTCTCTATCTGATAGGAGGTCTGGATGAAGAGTCCAGGGGCGCTGGATGAAAGGTCAGGGGTCACCGGCGTTACTATAACTCATCCGTACTCATCCGAACAACTCCAAACCACAAATGTGAACCTTGCGGTGGCGCTACAGGGTCATTAGAACCCGTCGGCTCGTCTCATGACCGTACAATATTTGGAGATATTTGGATTCGGACACGCTGACATACCAACAGTGCCATCCCTGCAGCCACGCCGCCAGCACGGCTTCCAAGACAACACAGTTTCTGAGTGAATAAAGAGCATGTTGTAGAGGAGGCTGGACTACAGATGTATGCACGGCATAATGGCAGCACTGTGCTGTCTGAGTAAAGCTGGCAACAGTTAGACAGACTGTGTGGTTGACTGTACATATTTTCAACATATTTTCGTCCTCGTGGACCCAGACAGATTTTTCAGACTATTGTGTTTGCTTATCTGCAGCGTGAGTTGCATCATTTGGAATACTCGTACTGTACAAATGATGCAATTCTCTCCTTTAGCATGAAAAAACACACGTCTACGAGCCACAGTGCGTTTCATTCTGACGTTGCAGCTGAGCGGGAAGGCTTCAGGTGTCTGATACAAAGAAAAAAATGACAATTTTCTCTGAATATTCAAGGCACATTTTTAATCTTCCCTTAACTCTCAACTGGGTCCTGACCCAGATTTAGAAAAAAAAAAGCCTGTAGGGGACTGTGTAGACCTGCAGCATGCTGTACACTGAGTGTGAGTGTAATACTGGCAGGATAGGGTGTGGTGAGAATAGCAGCCATGATGGAGAATATTCATAAGAAAGACGAGAGCTTAGAAAGCGAGCATGACTCAGTGTCATCACCCCAGACTGTATCTCACTATAAAGGGGGGAGTTGAAAACCTGTCTCCCCCACACACACCCACTCTCCATCCCTCCCATCCACCCATAGCCAGAAGGTGGTGGACTTTACCAAAACCTCCACACCAACCCAGATTCAGAACAAGCCGGCACCAACCGGGTGTGAGTCACAAAGGAATTTCCCTGACACATTTCTAACCAAAGACGGTCTTTCTTACTTTCAGCTTCCCATTGGAGACGTGTGTGTGGCATCGAGTAATCTAGGTCATGATGTGCACCGAGGCCGGCGTGTTGCGGCTCCGCTACAGACACACCTTAATCAACATTAGCAATCATCTAAATATGCAGCACATAAATCTGTTTGTTTTTATGAGCCCAGCAATTATTTATAATTATTCAAATCGAGAAAATGTCAAAAAATTATTTAAAGCAACAGTGTGCTCAAAAAGTCAGTCCCACATTTACTCTTGTCCGGTGGCTTCTTTTCTCCGTTTCTCTTCTTAGCTTCCTCCGTCAGCGTCCTCTTCACTCTCTTCTCCTCTGCCATCATGTCCATAGAAGCTGCTGAGCCTGGTTACCTCCTCTTCTTCTTCCTGGTAGTCCATAACGCCTGTTGGTACAAACACTCAGCTTGGCGGTGAGCTCAGAGCGACGGGTACCCGTCGCTCTGAGCTCACCGCCAAGCTGACGAACTGAGCTAACAGCAGCTACAGCTGTCAGCAGTTTACTTCACTGTCCATCATAAACTCTGTAAATCACAGAGAGTTGAGGCGGAGCAGCCGGAGGACATCAGAGGGAAAACCAGAAAACATTTCCTCCATAAAATATGATCCAGTTTCACCAGAATCAGTGAAATAGTTGCTGCTGTGTGACTTAGTGCCGTAAAGCGTTACGTACTTCTCCCGACCCGGAGCCCAAAGTTACATAGTGTGAGAACAGACGTACGAATGACAGAGACACCGTTTATTTTAAATCTGTTACACGATGCAGGGCTTGCATCTTTTCCCCTTAGAGACCAGATGGAACCCAACGTGCGAGTCTTGACAAACCAACGTGCCGTTTGATTGACAAGACAAACCTGTGTTTGTCTTCTCGTCTGTCTGGCAGATGGACAAGACGGATTAACCGCCTGGAATGGAAGGAGAGGAGATGGTGAAACACCTGCAGCTGCAGCGTTTGAGACTCTTTTTCTGCCTTTTTTTAATATGAATATGAGACGGGAGATGAGAATAGAAGAAGTGCATTAGGAGAGGAAGAGCGAGCCGGAGGTGTGTCGAGGACGTGCAGCTCAGTGTGTGTGTGTGTGTGTGTGTGTGTTTATGGGCTGAAGGGCAAAGAGTTGAGGTGGTGTTTGATGCAGGCAGGCTTCAAACAAACCGTCACTCTGCTTCTGTCTAAAACATGCACACATGCGCACACACCCACACACATTCATGTGCAAACACACACACACACACAGGAACTTCCACCAGCGTCCGGGCTGTCCATATAAAAACCCCCTCGGAGCCAGCTGCGTTGCTGCAGTGGCACATGCACACGGATGAACACGTACTGGAAGCATGCGTGTGCAGCAGCTGTTGCACTTGCTGCGGAGCCGCGCCAACAAAGAGGCCGAATCAGGTTCAGTGTAAACATCAGTTTGCACACAACTAATTTCCTGTGGAACAAACACAACACGAGAGCTCTGGAAAGTACGGTCACACACACACACACACTTTACGTAGCATATGGAACAACAGTGTGTAATCATACACACACTAAAGAGTTAAGGGTGAGTAGATAAAGACGCAGGTTTATTCTCCTCCTCACGGACTCGGCTCGGGGGTATCCTGCTCTTTTCTTTACAAGAGGCCACTTCCTTAAACAGATTTATCAAAAGTGTTGCACAAGGCACTCGATTAGCTCTGTGCATGGTGTGTGTGTGTGTGTGTGTGTGTGTGTGTGTGTGTGTGTGTCCTTTGTAGGAGAGTGACCAACTGAGCTTCTGTGATAGTCTCTGTGGGTGTTGTGCATCAGATATGTGATCTGAAGGATGATACTTCAGAGTGGAGAACAAAGCAGATGCTATTCCAGAGAAGAAGCTGTGCAGGGCCAACATACGAGCCCTGAGGGACCCCCACCACCACCACCACCACCACCACCTCCACCCTCCCTCCACCACCTCCTCTTCCTCCTTCCAGTGCTAGCTTTAGAGCAGCTATTGTTTTTAGCCAAACACACAGAAATAAAGCAGCGCCAAGATAAATCTGCTGCGCCATCATCAACACATTTAACCATCTGTGTGAAGCGCCGCTCTATTATTAGATTTTGGTTGTTCGGATCTCTTATTCACAGAGTTGAAGTGTAGTGTGAGATCTCTGGCACACATGAAGGAATGACAGAGCAGAGACTGCGAGATCACACGAGATCTGTCACAAAGAACAAGATCGAGTGTGTGCCGGAGTTTTTAGAAGAGCAACAGTTGGAGAGACGGTGAAAGAGCGAGACAAAGCCAGAGAGACAGACTGATGGATGAGGAAACACTTTGCTAAGAAAAGCCAAAGTTGGAAAGCCGAGCGGACAGAAATATGTGAGTTTCAACCGTTTTAAAGTTGTGGAGCTTCAGATTAGACATGATGACACATAAAACCTGAAATAAAGAGCCAAGTGGTCGGACAAGAAACAACAAGAACGAAAAGTCATCCAGAAAAAAATGAGTCACTCTGCAAAATGATTTAAAAAACAAGCTGGCACGGAATAAATCCATCTGATCTGTTTAAATATTATTTATTATATGTACACCATTTAACTCAATGAATTTTACATTTAAAAGCAGCTTTATGTAACTTCCAACAGAACACAAACACATTAGTAAATTCTCTAGTATCGTCATTGTTTCCAAGAGGGTTGAATAAATGTGCGCCTGTCTATCTGTCCACAAAGAAAGAATATTTCCTGAGCTTTGATGATTTTTTCAGTGGGAGTGGAGCCTCGCTTTGCATGTTTTCACATGTCTTCATAAAGCAGAGACGGTTTATTAATTATAGAAATAAAGTGTTTAATGTGCTGCATAATTTGGAGATCACACGGGATCGAAATGAGTGATATGCTGGTTATTTCTACTATTAAGACAAAAACAGCTGATTTAACTAATTCATACATTTAAATCTATTTTAATAAAAAATAAAAACAAATGAGCATTAAATCTTTTTATACCAAGCGACCGGCTTGACCCATTTCTGAAGTCTTACAATCCTCTTTTTAGGATTTTAATGTTTCTGTTCGACTGCAATCATTTCCATTTCAAAAGGAGCATTAGTTTAATTTATTAGTTTAATTTATTAGTTTAATTTATTGCTTTTCTTTATTTGGCAAGGGCAGATCACATTCATAACATTTCTGAAAATATGCCAGGGTTAGCTGGAAGGACTAATTTGTTGAATTCATAAAAGTAAACATTGTTTTACAGGAGAAGAAAATATTTTAAAACGTTGCTCCACGTACTGACGGTGTCAAACACTCTTCTATAACTGAGCTCCTTCTATTGTCGAGCCATCTGAAATAATTTTCACATTTTCTGGAGCTGGTTACATTTTTAAAATTTGATTTCTGCACAATTCTCAAACATCAGCAGTCTTTTGTAGTGATTATTTTAAAGAAGCTTCTTCTGTTCAGGCAGATATTACCTTCAGAAATGTAGCACTAACATTAATAAATGAAATATAAAATTAAGTATAACAAAGCAACACTTAAACGCTACAGCTGTTCAGTCATAAATAAGAAATAAAACTTTCATGAATTAGTTTTTTTCTCAGTCAAACCTTCTGACGGACATCACCGTGTCAGGAAGGCATTACATTTAAGTCTGTCTTATGAAAAACAGAGCGCATAAATCAGCGTTCCCTCAGTTAGGTCTTATCAGCACTTTACTCGCAGCCTTGAAACACTTCGACGGTGTTTGTGCTTGGCAACAAGCGTCTGCCTTCGACCGGCTGCAACACGACAGCGCAGCGCACAAACATGTACGAATAAGTTCAGAGACATGAACCCGCTCCGTTGATTTTTCTTATTTATTTGCACTTATTGAACATCTGAAAGAGCTTAAAGAGAGCTCGACCCGGCCAAACTCTTATAAAGGAATCTTCTGTCAGTTTCACTGCGTTTTCATCAGACCTCGGCACTTTGGCAGCGGGAGCCGAGCCAAGCACATTTCTCTGAGTCATCAATGATGCGAGGGGAAGGAGGAGGAGGAGAAAAAGAGGAAGGAGGAGGAGGAGGAGAAGCAGGAGGTGGCAGGTCCGGGGTTTCCCTCTCAGTCTTGCAGGCGAAGGCCGACACCGAGCAGCAACAAGCAGAGAGAGAAAAAAACGTGCTCTATTGTTTCAGGCCCTGCTGGCAAAGTGAGCCTTCCTGAAACTCTGCAAACCACACACACACACACACACACACACACACACACACACACACGAGGGGAGATCTTGCCAAAACACTGCTGCTCGCTCAGAGAGCGGCCAAAATGGAAGAAAAGCTGGGAGAAGTTTACAAGGACTTTCGTAGAATCTGTTGTTTTCTTTGCCTGGCGGCCTGACAAGAAAACTTTCAATTCAATCTTTAGAAAATAAACAAAGCAGCCGAGACGGAGGAGAGTACGGCAATAAAGAAATCATAAGAAACGCTTCTCTAATGATAGTGATAGGTGTGTGTGTGTGTGTGTTATCACTCCTGTCTGAACCTTTAAGGGACTTTGTGCTCGTTATGACGCCCCGTCCTACTAAACTGCATCATTTGTCACTGTAATACGTGATGCAAAGAGCTGCCTGGGAACATTCCAGACTTACTACTCCATTGTGGCGTGACGTGAATCGAGGTCGGACCACAGCGGCGGGATCGCTACTGGGAAGAGAGACAATGCAGTCACATGACCGACGGCGGCTTCTGAGAAGAAACTGAACATTGCTCTCATTCTAGGAAGCATCACGCCTTAATATAGAAGTATAGCTATATATATATATATTTAGTTTGCATTGACTGCAGCAGCAGATAATCATGACTGTAAGCATAAGCTGCTGCTTCGTTTGTCTGTTAACGGGTAGAAGGTGGAAGAAATGACAAAATGAGCGACACAGCATGGAGGAGGTGAAGCAGCTTTGAAGCACAGCTCTTCATTTGTTCAGCAGTCTGCAGGTTCTCATGCCCCCCCCCCTCAGGACCTGTCAGGCAGCTCCTCTGTTTGTTTTCCACTCCGACGTGGGGACAGATTTGGACAGCGGAGTGACAGCGGAGTCTATTTTCTCCACCTGAAAGCTTGGAATGGAGGGCAGGGAAACTCAAGACTGGTTTTACCCGCTTCCTGGAAACGGTAAAGCAAGCGGGAGGCCCCGCTGTCAGGGGGCAGAAGACGGACTGTGTGTCAGAGAGTGCACAGAGACGGTCAACAGATAAGGAATATGTGTGAATGCATGGCTGGGAGTGTTTATGTGCCTGCAGAGTGTGTGTGAAAGAGAAAATGACAGAATGGTATAGAGCACGTGCTCCGGGTCGCTGGATCTGCTGATGCCCACAAAGATCTGTTTACAGTGAGCGCCCCTGATGACCCCCACCCACCAGAGGATGCAGGAGTGCTGCTAACTCACACACACACACACACAACACATATCTCAGCAGACATGGATACAGCGGGGGTCTAAGGGCACCTGTTAGAAACATCCGGAAGGCCAGATTCCAGGCAAACTATCGTAGCACTAAAAACCCAGGCCTGGAGGTGAGGGGTTAGCGGCCACGCGATACGGAGGAGGAGAAGGGGAGAGAAACGCTCCTCAAATTCAGCAGACGGTGGGAGCGTCCGCAACGCGATCATCCACAAATGAATGACATGCTGAGGTTATGCATGAGGAGATGAAACAGACTGAGCGGTGTCTATAACCGAGCTCTTTCTATTGTCGACACATCTGAAATCATTTTCTGGATTCGATTCAGTTTCTGCACAATGCTCAAGCAGCAGCAGGCGTTCGTAGAGTTTATAGGAGTGATTATTTTAAATGAACTTCTCCTGTTCACGCTCCTCAGATTCAGCAGACGGTGGGAGCCTCCGCAACGCGATCATCCGCAAATGAATGACGTCGTGAGGTTACGCATGAGGAGATGAAACAAACTGAGGAGGCCAACAAGGAGTGTGAGTGTGGGAGTGTAAAGGCTCCTTCCAAGGCCGGAAGGTAAAGAGACCGGAGAAAGAAAGAAAGAAAGAAAGAGAGAGAGAGAGGACAGACGGATGACTGTAACCAGAGTGAAGGTTGAAGAATGAGGACAGAGGGAGAAGGAATCACAGAGATCCAGAGCTAAAAAAACTCCTTCAACGATGTTAAAGGAGAAGTCGGACACGAGGCTGCGACTCAATATGATTAGCTTAGCTTAGCACAAAGACTGGAAACAGGGGGAAACAGCTAGTCTGGCTCTGTCTCCTCACAAGTTCCAGCTGTTCATTGTTTTTCCTTTTTGTCCGTTTTATTTTGAAATTTGACAGGATGCCGTTTCTGTGTCTGACTTCCTGTCAGCATGATCTGCTCTGTGCTGCTCGACGAGGCGTCTGACATGGAATCACAATCACTGATAAGTTTATTAGTCCTGGTGTGCGAAATGACACCTGGTTGCTGAAATAACACACCTGTGACCACGCCCACCTGTCAATCAAAGCGTCCTCGCTCTTAATCCTGCATAACTTTAAGCCTTAATATAATGTGAACAGGTGAGTTGTATATAAATTCACCCTCAGTACAGTTGTCATGAACGGGGAAATTAGCTACAGAGACCAAAACTGTTTTTTGTACCAGGCTGTAAACATGTTTATTTCTGCTGTGAAGTTGGACATTTGGACATGGGGACTTATGGAGACTGACTCACTTCTGGAGCCAGCCTCAAGTGGACGTTAGAGGAACTGCAGGTTGTGGCACTTCTGCACTGGCTTCACTGGGTTGCCGCCAGTGAAGACTCAAGTAATCATGCAGGACAGAACCTGGATGCTGAAGTCTGTTGAACTTTGAATCCTCACCTTCCTCGTCCTCTTCCTCTCGGCCCTGCTGGGCCTTTCACACGTGCACGCGATGCTCAGGTCTGAAGCCTTCCCGTTACATCTCAGCAGTGTGTGGACGTGCACGCCCGCTGACTCACCAACCTGCTCGTCTGTCACAGTGATTAAGTGTGATCAATGCTGCGCGGCATCCGTGGCTGTGCTAATGCACAATGATACAGCCTGCTGCGATGAATGAGGGGACGGAGACAAAGAGACGAGTCACTGATACAGCCAACGTGAGGCTGAAATCACAGGGAGCGGCTGTGATGGTAGAAAATGAGCGTCAAGGTCCAAGGTTTATGAATGCAGCATGTAGGGTTATACGTATAGAGTGAACCCTGATAAGTGTTTATGGAAGTACTACGTACATATGTGAGTGTAGGACTGTGACCACACAGATGAAGAAAGAAAGAAAGAGGGGAGAGAGAAAGTGGGACAGACAGCAGCTCTTAACTCCCTCCTCTCCTCTCCATCCTCCCCCCGTCGTCCTCCTCCTCTCTCCTGCCACTGAGGGGAAGCGAAGGAGGTCACCCACTCCTACAAGCACTCCATCAACCTGCCGGCGACCTTGCTCGTCCTGGATACGGTGCCCGCTCCCCCTCCGTGTTTGTCTGCCTGCACTGCTGCCATCTCTCTGCAGCCGGTGCCAGGTTACAGCGCCACGAGCACAGAGGTGCCGTTCCACCAGATGCCCGTCCTCCCTGCCCACGCCGGGGCCAGGAGTCAGCGCTGAGGAGTCTTTGACAGGGATCGTGACAAAACATGCCCAGGTTAATTCATATGTGGGGATCTTTTCCATCTCTGTGTGTAATGCACATAAAGATTCTGTCCAAAGTAGGGTTGCAAAAATCTGGGAATTTACAAACTTGAAGGTCGGACTTTAATAGTGAACTTAAATATAGTTGTGAAAAATATATTTTAGCATCATCTTGACTAAATCAACCAGATTTCATGCAGGTACAACTTGAATATCTGCTGGTCCTCAGTCACATGCACATAGCACACTGCTTAGTAGTGGTGGGCGGATCGATCCAAATATAGATAGTATCGATACCAAGTCGGTATCGGATCGATAATAGCCTCGTGAGATCGATTCTGCTGCGGTTTCGGCAAAGAGGAAACAGCCAGGTCGCCGGACTCGCCGCTCTTGTGTTTAGATGTTGCACCGTCACGTGACTTAGACGCACAAAGCAAACAAACAAAGGCAGTTAGTTAGTCCAAAAAATGATGATCGATGCTGTTTTTGAACAAAAAGCTGTAACAGACTAACTAAAGGCTTTGGGGGTTGTTCAGTTGTTTACATATTATTTATATTTTCACCAGTTGTTGTTTTTGTTGTTGAGAATTTTTATTTAATTCTTGTTTTATAGTTTCTCAACAGTACTTGTTTGTTTTAATTTGTTTACTGGTTTGCGAGTACTTTTTATTTAAGATTTTTCTGAAAAGATTTGATACGATTTTTTAATAACCATTTCTATTTAATTTTAAACTTTGTCCTAATTCTGTCCTGGTTTTAACTATTTGATGATAAAAAGGAAATACCAAAAAAACACTTAAGGTCATAAAATTAATTGAGATTTGCAATTCAATGACGCATCCACTTATTTATTGAAAAGTACGGTATCGGCGAACTGGCCCGTATTTACTTGGTATCGGATCATACCAAAATACTGCAGGGCTACTGAGGCCACGCCCCTACCTGCACAGGTGGTTTGCCACACGAGACTGTTGAAGACACATGTGAGCTGGGGGACTACAGAATATTGTTCAATAAAATGATCAAACTTATAAAAGAGTTCTACTTACAAATAAATCTGTTGAAATGTTTTTTTAATTGTTTTATTTGGCATGTTTAGATTTTATGTGTTGGATATGATGCAGTTTGTTAAATTACACCAATTTACACTTAATTTCAATTCCCATGAAGTTTCTGATTTGAAAAATTTTCCAAAATTCCAGAGCTTAACTTTCCATGGAAATTTCTGGAAATTTAATCGTCCAACCAGCACCTTTAATGTTTTGGTCTGTTCTCATCGTTCAGACTTAAATAACTTTTAAAAAACGTTTTCACAGTTTATATGATTCTAACACCGGTAAGAAGACTTTGTAGTTACATTTGTTTTAGTTTTGAAAACTGATTATTTGTAATTATTGTTTAAGCTCTAATCAGAAAATAGTGAAAAAGCCAAAGTTGAAAAATATTAATTAATTCAGTCCGGTAATAATAATAATAATAATAATAATAATAATAATATGATAATTAATAATAATGTTTTGTTTGAACTCTCAGTCCAAACGACTATTCAGCTAATTATATAGAAGACGAAGTAAAACACATTTGAAGATTTGTAGAAAAAACAACTTTTATATTATATATTTCTGTCAGTCCATAGTTGATTATCTACTCGTTGTTTCAGCCCTAATTAAAGTATCACACCCACTCCTCCAAACTGAAGTAAACAAACAGAGTCGGTGCTGGCAGCCGCTGACGTGAATGACATGACAACTTTACTGCAGGACAAAGTGTCACCACTAAAAACCTGGCAGCGTCTCAGCAAAGCAGATGGCCAAAACCAAACTGCAACGTCACTGCTAATGAAAAAGGAAAGTTTTAAAAATGTATTATTTTCAACACAATGTGACTGTGGAGTTCAGCAGCAGATACAGACTCGTATCACAATCACCAGATACCGCACTGAAGGAGGAAACAGCTGAACCGCCGGGCTACCGCGAGGTGCAATGAACACACAAGGCCGCAGATATCTCTATCAGCTGCGACAGGCAGGTCACATTCCTTTGTTATGTGCTGTCCAACGGACCTCCCTGCGGAAAGCTCGGTCTAACTGTGGATACAGCTGCAAAGATGGCTCGCTGACCACGGCTACAGAAGGCATGGAAAGACAACACATGAGCCGAGACAGAGGAGGGAGAGCAGGGCGGAAAGAAAGGTACATTTTTTCGAATGGATGGCAGAGGAGCTGAAAAACCTTGGACGCTGTCATGTAGCCTGTTTGTAGACGTGTGTGGTGTGTGTGTGTGGTGTGTGTGTGTGTGTGTGTGTGTGTGTGCAAAGGGGAGAGGCAGACAGAGACAGGAAAGAGAATGTAATCATCCTTTAAAAGGGCAGATTCCTGGGTGAATGTATGGTGTGCAGAGAGTGTGTGGTGTGGGTGTGTGTGCGTGTGTGTGTGTGTGTGTGTGTGTGTGTGTGTGTGTGTGTGTGTGTGTTGGTGTGAGAGTGGTGTGTGTATTGCAAAATGGGCGTGGGAGGTGTAAGCAAGCTAAGCTACAACTCCTCTTATCGCTCCACAGAGCAATGTGGAGAATGAGGATTCTGGGTTTCTGCCTGCTGATCAAAGACCACATATAAAACACACAAAACACAAACAACACCACACACACACACACACACACACACACACACACACAGATGGAATTACAAGCTCAGCAATAGCGTGTAGGCTGATGCTATGAGCAGTGACAGTATCAGTGATGAAGAACACCACCTGTTTCAAACTCACACGGAAGATCAGCTCATCACCTGCACACGACCCGAGCTCGACCAACGTTGTTTTCATATCGTTCATCTGTTTAATAATCCATCGTCACACTCTGTTTGTTTAAATACTTTATTTTGAAGTTTCAGTTATGAAACAGGCAAAGTAGTATAAATATAAATAAGACAAACTAATAAATAATAATAATGAATAATAGATTAAAGAAAATACAAAAAACTATAATAATATATTTTTTTTTTGTTTGTTTTTTTGTTTTTTAAACCTGGACGTTTATGAATTTATATTGAACCAGTTTGAGGTTCACAATGGGGTAAGTTCTGATATTCTCAATAAAAGGTGTCGTGTTTATTTCTTACGACATGTGATCGTCTCTAAAGGTAAACAGGTCATCACTGTGATGGGAGGAGTCGGCCTTCATGCATTTTGTGGAAACCGTAAAGGATATGGAAATTAATTTCTCTGGATCTCTGAGTGAATTTCAAGGTTGTTGCATTTCCTAAAACACAGAGTCCTGATCTAATGGAATCAGCGTTTCCATCATTTCAGTCAAGCATGTCGTATATATCATAACAGAATGTTGTTTACTTTAGCACATGGTAAACCCTCAGCAATAATACACCTGAAACAGATATTTGAAACTGAGGATTGTACCGAGGGGGGAGGTCAAGTTGACACAAGCTCGACCACAGGTCCTCAGGTATTGGAACGCCCCTCAGACTCCCGCCTCCTCCTGATCGGTGTTGTTTGTTTTGGATACTCTTCCGTTATTGTTAAATAAAAAATTATTTCCTCCATCAGTGTCATTTGTTCCCTCCAGATTTTTTTCAGGAATGTTCTCAGTTTGTAAATAATATCGTCACACTCATAATCACTCCTGTTCTTTGAGCCGAAGGTTGTGTTTCAGATGACATAATAATAATAACAACAATAAATACATTATTTTTAATTTATTATTAATTATCGTTTAAGTGCGTAAGTTCGCAGATTCAGTTTCACATATAAGAGTTAACTCTCTGCACTGACCTGTGATCAGGTGAACGGTTCCTCTGTCATTCGTACGTCTGTTCTCAGATTTACAGAGTTTATGATGGACAGTGAAGTAAACTGCTGACAGCTGTAGCTGCTGTTAGCTCAGGTCGTCAGCTTGGCGACTCCCCAAGCTTGACGAACTGAGTGTTTGTACCAACAGGCGTTATGGACGACCAGGAAGAAGAGAGGAGGTAACCAGGCTCAGCAGCTTCTATGACAGATGGCAGAGGAGAAGAGTGAAGAGGACGCTGACGGAGGAAGCTAAGAAGAGAAAAGGAAGAGAGTGAGCGAGCAAGAAGCCGCCGGACAAGAGTAAATGTGGGACTGACTTTTAGTGGTTGGTGAGAGCTTGGTGAAAAAAAGGCTGAAAGACAGACGCCGAGCTGGGCTGACTGGGCTGTTGTAATGTAATCAGAGTAAATACTCGATACAGCTGGACATAGTTACCACACAGTGGGATTACACTCTTCTCTACATGATGTTGCTTTAAATGGAGTTGCAGCAGAGTGTTTTACCTTATGAAAGTTATGTATTAACAAATGAGTTGTAATCTGTAACAGCCTTTACTCTCGACGGCCTCATCTGTAATTCAGAGTGCAGATCTCGTCACAATGACCGACCGTGCACGTGAAGCTGTCATAGAGACGGTGGGTGTGTGTGTGGTGTGTGTGTGTTTTGTAATTCAATAATAAAAACCCCGGCAGTGTTGGTGAGTCTCTTAATAAGCTGTGTCTTGTCTCTCTGCTCTCACTTCTTCTTTCCCTCCATCTGCTCCCCATCGCCGTCTCCCTCTTAATGCACGTCTGTCTGCATGGGTTCATTCCTCCCCTGCCTCTCACCTCCTCTCTCCACACCCCTTCTTACTGTATGCGCTCTCCCTCTCCTCCGCCTCCTCCTCCTCTTCTCCCTCTATTATCTCTTTTCACTGTCACAGCCTCCTCCTCCTCCTCCCTTCCTCCCTCCTTCCTGTCCTCCTTTCTTGTATGTGAATATGGGTCTGCGGGGTCCCTTGTTATCCGGCACCTATCCAGACATCCCTCAGCTGGGAAGCCAGACAGTAAAAAAAAAAAAAAAGACGACCAGAGAAGGAGGAAAGACTGACAGCCCGGCAGCTGCTGCAGAGAGACTGACAGGCTGGAGGAAATGTAAGTGGATGTGAGAGGGCAGCACTGCGAGCAACGCGACGAGAAGACAGAGAGGCTGGCAGGTAGGAAGACAGATACAGGCAGCGAGTAGGAGGCAGACAGGTAGGCAGACACGCAGGTCGTCACGGCGGTACGTATAGCAGCCGGCGAGCTACGAGCCCAGCATCCCAACGGGCCAGAGGGTCAGTGCGTGACGGCTGATAAACACTGCCACTGCTGGCCTGGCACGGCACTGCAGCCACTGAATGAGCCTGCATGGAGACCAATAAACCCTTTAATGACTGCGGTTCAGACGAAGACATGTTACCTCCTCCCTGAAGCAGCGAGACTATAAAGATATCAGAGGAAACATTCAGGTCTCCACATCGAACGTTCAAATGGAACAACAGCTTCACTCACCCACTGCTGCAGGACAGAGACAGAAAATTCATCTGCAACAATTTGGACCATCAATTTGTTTTGTAAAAAAACACAATAAAAAAAAAAGTTCTAACTTCTTAAATATGATTATTTGCTGTTTTTTTTTAGTCTTCTATGAGCGAATATGTCACTGTATGACAATGTACTGACTACAGGCCAAATAATTAAAAACTAGACAAGAAAATCTCTTCCAGCTTCATTTAGAGTGAGAATAATCAGGTGTCCTTTCAACGCAGGGGTCCAAGACCTCTAAGGGGTCCGCAGAGGTACTGCGACGGGGTCCGCCAATTTTGTCATAATAATTTGACAATCTTCACCAAAATACTGATGAATGTGAGGCTGCAGATAACGGAGGATCTGCAAACATGGGACCATGTGCACACATACATACAGGGACTTTTATCAATCATAAACACATACAGGTTAATAACCCAGAAAAAATAAATAATTGAAGTTGAATAAAGTAAATATAAAAGTTATTATAGACCAGTTAAAATGTGAAAAATGTTCTGCAAAAACAATCAAGAATAATTTCAAATCTTTAAAATAAAGTTTAGTTTTCCATTTCTAAGCTGATTAATTCATTATTACATAGAAATAACAGAATAAATTGAGTCCGGGCACTTTTTAAACTCACTACAGTCAATTTAAAACAACATTATTGTCTCAGGCTGTACAAAGTAAAGCCGACCATGTTTTTGTAAAATATGAATAAGGCTATATTTAAATACATTTAATGTGTTAATGGGGAGCTAAACAAACAAAGATGGCACAATCCTTTAATCCCGCTTCGTAATATCAGAGACAGTTGTGAGAGCGCTCCACAGCCAGGACTGAAATATGTCGCTATAATTCAGTCAGGAGGATTCCTGTGAGAACACATGTATTTCCTCAACTGCACCCTAATAAAAAAACCATCGTGTGTACAACAAGAATGTCCGAGAATAGTATTACAGACACACTTAGGAAGTGGATTTTACCAACGCAGGCTTTGTAGCAATAGTGCAACGCTCCAGTTTTCACCATATTGTGAAGATTTCACTCCAGGCGAACGCCCCCTGATTCCCATCACACTGACTCAGCGAAATCTGCTGCCCTTCCTCTGTTCGCCAGATGTGGCAAGAGCTATATCGACCCCAAAAAACTCTAAATATGCTAAAAGTTCATTATAAATATCTCGAATATAGAACGGGAGCACGGGGTTAAGGCGCAGACACATTTCAGTCGGTAACCGTCAGGAGCATTGCAGCACTTTTCTGTTTCATCACACAGTTTGGAAACAGCGTGATTGATCATCGGGCGACTGTAACCTTGCCGTCACTGCTGCCACGTTTCCACACGCCATGGGATTTCTTTTTTTCCCTTGATGGTCCTGTCACCCAGATCTCTACACCCTGGCTGGCCTGCGTCCTACTGGGTCAAGTCACAATGACAGGAAAGCCGTGAACCTTCTTCTCTGGGAGGGATACAGATACAGCCTCCTGAGAAATCGATGTTCAATCCTCAGCTAAAACAAGCCATTAAAAAACTATCCACCATTTCCAGAAAGTTGAGAGAATTTAAAATGCCAAGCAGTCATTAAATTTAATGTGCCAATTTCTCTGAAGAAATCAAATAACACTGGCATGGATCGAGCCTGACTGAGGCAAATTTTCCAAAGGGGCCGTGTAGTTCCATCTTTACCAATTTCACTAGTGGACCTCCAGATAATTGTTCTAATTACCAGAATCCTGCAACAAAAAAAACAGCCAATTTATTTATGTTTGTGTTTGGTTAGCTCTGGCTGCGGTTACCTAACCACAGGCATCTTTCCTGTACTTGCCACAACATACCGTTACAAGATCAATCAAGAGAGAAGGCACAGAAAACGACCAGACGTGCAGAGGAGAGACGAAAAACAAGGCCGGTGACTTGGAGGTGAGTCACGGGGAGGAAAAGCTTCGAGCTCAGTTCCTGTCTTTACCGGGAGCGCACGATTCATCATGCACTGCATGAGGTCACGTAAAGACAGACTGCATACGGTTTGTTATTACTTACTGTTTGTCCAGAAGAATTTCTGTGGTGTGTCATTCCTCCCCCATCGTTGACCTAATTACACAATAAAAGCCTCTGCATTACAAGGGCTTATGCATATTGTTTATAAAACACCACATGTTTATTTTCCTGGTTGGCTAAGTTAAAAAGAACTTCTCTCATATAATAGATTTCTCTTCTTCCAAATTGTACAATGTTCCATAGGGGTGCAGGTTTATTTGTGGGCTTAAATAGAATTATTAGTTCCCAAACATGTTAACCTCACACAGCGTCTTAACTTGGCGAGTATCTGAAACCGTCCGTCGTCGTGCGTCTCGTGACGTC